>NW_015172110.1:68718-93705 GCF_001447785.1 Gekko japonicus
TTTGATGGTGGTGAGCCGGTCTTCTGCATTTTCAGCTTCTTGGGTCCAGGCCATCAGGGAGACAGGGTTGACAGTTTTCAGAACCGTTTCTCGGATGTCTGCGTTGAGACCCAAGCGATACATCTCAGCCAATATATGATCAGGGTAGTCTCGGAGCTTAGCTGCTTGCTTGTGGAATTCCAGAGTGTACTCGCGAACCGACTTCTTGTTCTGGCGGTAGGTCCGGAGGAACGCTTTAGCTCTTTGACTCGCGTTGACATCTTCGAATCTCGCCCTCAGCGCCCACATGAATGCTCGCAAATTCAAAAGTTCCGGACCGCGGTCATTGTGCAGTCCAACATACCATGTGGCGGCGTCTCCTTTCAGTCTTGCCGAGATGACATCAATAAGACCAGCTTCATTTCGGAACAGGTGTCGACTTTCTTCTACGAATTTATGCACCCTCACCGTGAAGAAAGCGAGTTCATCTGGGTTGCCGTCGAAGGTAGCCTCCAGTAGATCCTTGGGTCTGGGCCGTGGAGGCCTTACCAACGGGCCCAGCTGAGCCGGGACTCCCCTGGGAGGGAAACCCGGTACAACCGGTGGCCCTGCTGGCATTGGCCTCAGCGGCGGCGGCAGACCCGGCACCGGCGGACCCCCCGGCATCGGCGGTTGCACAGGCACTTGCAGAGGCGGTCTCACCGGCGGCTGCACAGGTACCTGCTGCGCGGGAACTCCCGGTGCTTGTAGCGGCTGGGCAGGCATCGGCGGCGCGGGAAATCCCGGTGCAGGAGCAACTTGTTGCTGCGCGGCGTGTGCGTCAAGGAAATTAGCCATTCTAACGTCCATCATTCCCGGCAGACCTTCCATCACATCCTGGAATGCCCGCAACAAGTCTCTCACCGAGTCTTCCAGTTCTGCTAGTCGTTCCCCGGTAGTTTCCTCCGGGATGGGGTCCCGAGGGCGGTAGTCCGGGGGTGGGTCATAGTCCTCTTCCGTTTGGAAGGCTTCGGTGCCCTCCTCATCTTCTGCGTGACCACGCGGTCCCGACGGCTCGAACATCCACTCCTCGAGGTCCTGCTTGGGACTCTCCTTCTCCGAGGTAGACCCTGGCTCCGGGAACAATCCCTTGTCAAACAGACTCTCACGTAATCCGCTCCCCCGACGGGAGTACACCTCACGGGTGCCCTGGGTGTTGTACATAGTCCAATCATCCTGCTGGTGAGTCTTCCGCGGACCCCATTGCGAAGGGGTCGGAGGCGGCCAAGACAGATGTGCAGGCAGGCGGGGAATCGTTCCCCCCACGGCACCCTCCATCGAGGCTGCAGTCGTGAACACCAAAGACGCGGAGGTTTGTGGGACCGATCCCGAGTCCCCCTCCGTGTTAGGTAGATTTCCCTCAATTCCGCTCATGATCTTGTCAGATTCGGAACGATAGGAAAAGGGAGTTCTAACAATATGTTGGATCCCCAAGCATCGAGAATAAATCCACGTTTTCAAGAAAAGCAAAATTTATTTCAAAGCGTTGAAGACATACTCAAACACGTTCTTTGTTAGAACTGGGGATACACAGTTAGGTCAAGCATAATAAAGGAACTTCAAACAGATACAGGTCCAATGAATAGCTTTCCCGCTGGCGGGCTAATGAAACGGTTGCGCGCCCAGTACATGGGAACCAGGCAGAACATCAGACAAAACACAGGTGCGGTACTCATGGGAAAATCAATAGGCACAGCATCTTCTCCCCCACACAACCTCCAGCAGTTATCTTTTGCATTCCAAAGCAGGAGCAGGATGATAGAAACCAAGCCGGGTGTAACAGGGAAAGGATATGTACACAGAGGTCACAGAAAACAGAATGGCAGCTTGCTGACAAGCTGCGGGGCACCTACAGAACATCGGGCAGGAAACACAGGCATTTAACCCCCCCTTCCCCCAAGCCTCTCCACAGAAGCGGAGAGGTTCAGGGGAAAGAGGGAGCATAGGGAGGAAGACATGCCTGGGTTCCCTGCCCGATGTTCTCCAGGTGCCCTGCAGCTGCGGGGCACCTACAGAACATCGGGCAGGAAACACAGGCATTTAACCCCCCCTTCCCCCAAGCCTCTCCACAGAAGCGGAGAGGTTCAGGGGAAAGAGGGAGCATAGGGAGGAAGACATGCCTGGGTTCCCTGCCCAATGTTCTCCAGGTGTCCCGTGGCTGCAGGTCACCTAGAGAACATCGGGCAGGGAAGGAACCCAGACGTTTAAATCCCCCCTCAAGTCTCTCCACAGAGTGGACAGGCTCAGGGGAAAGGTGGCAGGGGACTCTGCAGGGCTTCCCTGGCCCGTCCGCCTGCGCAGGTGGGCCAGGAATGACGGGGGGTGCCCCGGGCTCCTTTCTGCCGGAGCGCCGCTCTTGCGCACTCCGGCAGGAAATGACCCCTGCTCCTAAATGTTCTCACTAACTGCCTCGCTTTGGTCTTGCAGACCAAGGGCTTCCTTTATGGAGCCCTTCCTTTTATTAAGGCCAATCAAAATGACACGAACTGTGGTGCAATGTTACAAGCTCAACAGAACCCGTCATCAGGCCAGATGTTACAAAAGGTGTTACAGAAAGACTCGGCCTGCCTGAGGCCTTGGTGAGATACTTACTCCCCCCTCTTTTTATTCTTTTGCTCTCAAGTCACAGCAGACCCTGCTTAGCTTCTTAGATCTGACAAGATCAGGCTAGCCTGGGCTAACTAGTAGGTCGGGGGGGGGGGAGAGCCATTAGCCAGCCAGAAAAGACTCAGTGGACAAGTGGTCTAGGCCGGTATGATGTATGTTAGATCGCGCTAACAAAGGACTCTTAGAGTGATTCAGCAAGTGATTCAGCTTTATTGGAAGTAACGAACAAGCACTAAACTCAGTAAGAAACCAGAACAGAAAACAGTGGGAGCTTGTGCTCCTTTTAAACATAACCGGGCTAATGTAGCCACGCCTATTTACAAATAACAACCAATGAGATTGCTAGAATAAAGACCAATGGGAGTCTTTCCCTCCTAGGGAATGGTATCGTTCTGATTGGTCGCTGTTACGAAGCGACCAATAGGAAGTTCGCTCAGAGGAGCCCTGGTCTGGCTCGAAGCTTAACACGGGAGTCCTATGAGGTGATTCATGTAATCATTTCAATACATTACAATTCCTCCCCCCTAAGTTAAGCCATCATCCCAATTGTTTTATTATTTACAAACATGCAATCAACCTTTGTACATCAGTTATTCCAACAGTATTTACACTCATAGTCCTTCAGATAAGTCGGCATTTGCCGCGAACGCTGGGACCTGCGGAGCGGTGCAGGCACCACGGGCAGACAAGGTTGTGGGTCAGAGTGGGGTTCACTACAGCCTGGATCAGGCACAGACTCGACTGGGATTTCAGCCCCGCACACAGGGTTCTGCCCTGACTCGGGGACAGTACCGGGCCTTTCGGTACTCACCGCCTGCTCTGGGGGTGTCCACTCGACATCAGGGGATTCAGCCGTCGGAGAGTCAGCGCTGTCCCTAGCCCAACGTCTCCTTAACTGATCTATGTGGCGCCGCCATATTCGACCGTCAGCTAACTGCACCACATACATTCGAGTACCCACAGAGTCGGATATAACCCCAGGAAGCCATAAGTGCCCGTTTGCATAATTTCGTGCGAAAACCTTGTCCCCTTTTTCAAACATGCGCACCTTCGGTTGCGCCGTGGTACGCTCGGATTGCTCTTCAGTGAGGTCTGGGTGCATTCGGTTCAAACGGGTCGTGAGTCTCCGCCCCATTAACAATTCGGCCGGACTACGGCCTGTAGCACTACAGGGGGTGGTGTGCTGCAGCAAAAGAAAGGAGCCCAGCCTCTGGCTCCAGTCCCCTTCGTCCATTTTACCCAGGGCCTCTTTGGCCGTCCTGACCATCCGTTCGGCTTGGCCATTAGATGCCGGATGGAAAGGGGCCGAAGTCATTTGGCGTATGCCATTACTCGTGAGGAAGAGCCTAAATTCCTCAGACACAAATTGAGGCCCGTTGTCACTGACGATGACGTCAGGCAACCCGTGGGTGGCAAAAAGTCGGCGGAGCGCATGGATCACAGCAAGTGATGTGGTCGATTTCATATGCACGACCTCCAGCCATTTGGACATAGCGTCCACCACAATTAGGAACATTTGCCCTTGGAGAGGGCCAGCAAAATCTATATGCAATCTGGCCCAGGGTTTACCAGATGACTCCCAGCCTTGGGGTGTAGCTTGTGGGGGATCGGGTCTGACTTGCTGGCATTTGGGACACCCTCGTACCCATTCTTCGATCTCTTTGTCCAGCCCCGGCCACCAGACATACCCTCTGGCCAACGCTTTGGTGTGTACCATACCGGGGTGACCCTCGTGCAGCGACTCTAACACTCTCGTCCTGAGTTTGTCAGGAACCACCACCCTGTTCCCCCATAATACACAGCCCTTAGAAATGGATAGTTCATTTTGACGGCTTTTGTAAGGGCCGAACTCCGGTTCAACGCTTCCAACCGGCCACCCCCTCCAAACCCAGTTTAATACTCGGGACAGCACGCTATCCTTGGCCGTGTGTGCTGCAATGTCCCTGGATGATACCGGGGGTCGAGGAAGCTCCTCAATTGCCAAGACCTCACAGGCGGGGGCAGGGTCTGCGCCAATGTCCGGCACCGGGCACCGGCTGAGGGCATCCGCATGCCCAATCGCTTTCCCAGGCCGGTGCTCTAAGTCAAAATCATAAGCCTGCAAAAATATCGCCCATCTAAGCATGCGTGGGGACATGATGTTTGGCAATTGCTTATCGGGCGCAAAAATCCCCAGTAGCGGCTTGTGGTCAGTGACCAGCAAAAATCGTCTGCCAAAAATAAAATCATGGAACTTTTTGACAGCCGCTACCAACGCCAGACCCTCCTTGTCTATCTGGGCATAGTTCCGCTCTGCCGCAGATAGTGATCTAGAATAAAAAGCGATAGGCGCTTCGCTCCCATCAGGCATCAGATGGCTTAAAACTGCGCCTACTCCAAACGGTGAAGCGTCAGCAGCTAACACCAGGAGCTTGTGTTCATCATAATGCGTGAGTACGGCATTAGATGTCAGCAGCTCCTTGACTCCCACAAAAGCCTTTTCCTCGGCCTGCCCCCACTTCCATTTTGCCTCCTTGTGCAAAAGCGCGTGCAAAGGGGCCGCCACTGATGCCTTATGCGGTAAAAACGCATGATAAAAATTCAGGAGTCCTAAAAAGGATTGGAGCTCCTTCTTACTCACCGGCCTGGGGGCGTTTTGGATTGCAGATACCTTCTCATCCGTGGGGTGGACTCCCTCTGCGTCAATGCGAAACCCCAGGAAGTCCACACTTTCCACCCCGAGCGTGCATTTTGAGCGCTTAACTCTGAGGCCGGCATTTTGAAAACGCCTGAGGACCTCTTTAACCCGGTCCAGTAGTTCCTGTTCAGACCCGCCCGCAATCAGCACGTCGTCAAAATAGGGCACTGTGCCAGGTACCCCCCTTAGTAGACGTTCCATGAGGCCCTGAAAAATCCCAGGTGCTACGTTGACCCCGAATTGCAGCCTGTTCACTTTAAAAGCCCCTTGGTGGGTTACAATTGTTTGGGCCTCGGCAGCCTCCGGGGTGACAGGCAACTGCTGGTATGCCTGGGCCAGGTCAAATTTGGCGAAAATCTTGCCACCCCCCAGGGAAGCCAAAATGTGGCTTATTACCGGGACCGGGTACGAATGTTGCTGCAGCGCCTTGTTAATCGTACATTTGTAATCGGCGCATAGTCGTATGGACCCATCTGATTTGACAGGGGTTACGATCGGGGTCTCCCATTTGCTGTATGGTACTGGCTCTAAAACCCCTTGCTCAACTAGTTTGTCAATCTCTTTTTCCACCTTATGTTTGAGAGACACAGGTACTTTCCGATACTTCAACCTAATAGGTTTGACTGACGGATCTAAGTCAAACGCAACCGGGGGGCCCTTGTACCTTCCCAACCCTTCGGCAAATACATCAGGGAACAGGTCGTACAGCATGCCCCATTTATTTTCAGACATCCTGTTAATCCCAGAAATACCGATGCCCAATGGCTCAAACCAATCTAACCCTAGCAGGTTAACCCGGTCTCCCTCTGCAATCAGGAATGACAGTTTAACACATTTCCCCTTATACTCAACAGTAACAGAGTCCCGTCCGGCCAAGGGAATTCGGTTGCCCTGGAAGTCGGACACTCTGGTTCCCGCAGGCTGGAGCCGCCGCCGGCTTCGGTTCGGGAACAACTGGCGCCAGGACGCGGCAGAAATCACCGTCACGGACGATCCTGAGTCCACCTCCATTGTACAGGGTCGGCCGTCGAGGAGTGGAGTCACGGTGATCTTGCCCTGGCTGCTGGTGCGATTTACGGCCGATGCGCTCGACAAGGTCGCCGTCAACTGGCAGCTTGCTTCCGATGCTGAGGAACGGGTCTTGCCTTGGGTGCTGACTGGAGTGCCCCTCTGCGCTGACCGGTTGTTAGTTGAGGGATCCTTCTTCGCTGATCTGCAGACTCTGGCCAGATGACCACGCCGCCCACACGCTCTGCAGTCGACATCACGAGCCCAACAGGAGCCGCGCTGGTGCTTCCCGCCACAACCGGAGCAAGGCTTGACGTTGGTAGTCTTCGCTGGGGTCCGCTTGCCTCGAACCGCGTTGACGTCATCATCCGCGTCTTCGCCCTCGCTGTCTCGTTGAGCGTGTATACTGGGCTCTGCCACCCGCTGGCGGACCTCCTTCGTGGACTTCTCCGCTGCTTCCGCGGCCACGGCCTCTTCGTAGGCCACTGCCCAGGTCAGGGTGGTGCGGGCGAACAGCCTCTGTTGCAGCCTTTCATCTTTGAGACCGCAGACGAGACGGTCTCTGAGGGCTTCCTCCACGTTGTGGAAATTACATGGCCGTGCGGCTTTGCGAAGGGCCGCCACGAAATCTGCGATGGTCTCGCCTCCGGCCTGGTTCCGCTTGTAAAAAGCGTGCCGGCAGGCGATCTCCGACGGTTGTGGAGAATAGTGAGCCTTAAGCTTCTCCGTGATGTCAGCGTAGGTGACAGTCTTTATATCAGTTGGGGCCACCAACGACCTGGCTATGTCGAAGGTCCCCTTCCCGCAGGAACTCAGGAGGCATGCTCGTTTCTTCGCCTCATCGGTGATGTCGTGGGTCTCCAGATGGAACTCGAACCTGGACAGGTAGGAGTCCCAGTCTTCTGAGGAGGGTTCGAAGCACTCGAACTTCTGGCTTCCAGCCATCGGGGGAGACTTGGGCACCGGAGCTGGTGGCGCCTCCGCCGGATCGGCTGCTGTGCTCTGCCCGCTTTCTTCCGAGTCCGAAGTGTGGATGTCCGCAGGGCTGCCTACCTGCTCTAACATCCCATCCTCGTCGCCAATTGTTAGATCGCGCTAACAAAGGACTCGTACAGTGATTCAGCAAGTGATTCAGCTTTATTGGAAGTAACGAGCAAGCACTAACTCAGTAAGAAACCAGAACAGAAAACAGTGGGAGCTTGTGCTCCTTTTAAACATAACCGGGCTAATGTAGCCACGCCTATTTACAAATAACAACCAATGAGATTGCTAGAATAAAGACCAATGGGAGTCTTTCCCTCCTAGGGAATGGTATCGTTCTGATTGGTCGCTGTTACGAAGCGACCAATAGGAAGTTTGCTCAGAGGAGCCCTGGTCTGGCTCGAAGCTTAACATGGGAGTCCTATGAGGTGATTCATGTAATCATTTCAATACATTACAATGTAGATTCACAGGCTAATCAAGACTGACCTTGGTGCATTCTTTGCTCTCCTATGGTTTAGCTGCTTGGGTTACTATCCCTTTCCCAAATGAGTCACGGAGGGCGAGCAGTCGCTTAGCTCTTTTTTCACCACTCGCTACCAGCGCTTCCGCTTTTATACCCAAAGAAGTCATTTGTGTTTTAATTGAATTATTCTATCATTGTAATTGTTCTATAATTATAATTGTATAATTATCCCACGAGTATTTACTTATTTTCTGATTTTAACTGTACTGCTTCAAATGCCGCTCAAATGTTGCAAGGTTTTATTTATTTATTTATTTATTTTGTTAATCGCCCAATCCCTGCAGTGCAGGGCTCTGGGCAATGTACATCACTCATAAGAAGAGAGAGAAGAGATTGGATTTATACCCCGCCCTTCACTTGGAGTCTCAGAGCGGCTTACAAACGCCTTTCCCTTCCCCTCCCCACAACAGACACCCTGTGAGGTGGGCGGGGCTGAGAGAGCTCTGACAGAAACTGCTCTTTTTCAAGGACAGCTGTGCCAGAGCTTGTGACTGACCCAAGGTCACATCAGCAGGTGCAAGTGGAGGAGTGGGGAATCAAACCCGGTTCTCCCAGATTAGAGTCCGCGCACTTAACCACTACACCAAACTGGCTCTCATCAAGATAAAAGAATTAAAACATTATTACGATGTTTCAAAAGAAAAGATGGCATATATTAACTTGTCCCATTTCAGACTGCTGGCTGTGGTGCCAGACGGCTTTTAAAAGCGGTATTTTGGCAAATGCCTGATCTTACCAGGCAAGGCTGAGCTTAGTCCAGGCAAGGCTGAGCTTAGTCACCAGTACAGGATCTTCCTCTGAACTCACTGGGATATCCTGTTGGCGTCGGCCGTCATTAAGACGTTTTTAAAATTCAAGTCACAGTCCAATGGAAAACAATTACGAATGTTTAACACAAGGTAATCCATCCCGTGTCATCAGGCACTACAGCTGTGCACACATTTTAACAGAGACTGATAATGTTTTTGGAGAAGACGAATGGGGTCGGCGAGAAGATGGAGCACCAGCGGCTGAAGAGGCTGAAATCAACAATATATTACAGTCAGCTTAGGCTTTTGGGGCCTACAGGGTTGCTGCTGTAGTGAGGTATTACTCACACATACCTCAGCTAAACACATGTACAATATCGATGCTGGAAGAGGTTCATACTGAAGCAGTATTACTTTCCCTTACAGAGTAATTTAGGGTTGCCAGCTCTGGGTTGGGATATTCCTGGATATTTGTGGGTGGAAGTCTTGGGGAAGGCAGGTTTGGGGAGAGGAGGGATCTCAGAAAGTATAATGCCATAGAGTCCACCCTCCAAGGCAGCCATTTTCTCCAGGGGAACTGATCTCTGTAACCTGGAGACCAGCTGGAATTCCGGGAGATCTCCAGTCACCACCTGAAAACTGGCAACCCTGTTTAAAATTATATCCTGCTTGCTCAATGATTGTATCCTGCACTAACCGGACCTTCTTGGAGGAAAGGTATGGTTGCCAAACTCCAGGTGGTGGCTGGAGATCTCCTGGAATTACAACTGACCTCCAGAGTACAGTTCCCCTGGAGAAAATGGCTGCTTTGGAGGGTGGACTGTAGGGCATCATGCCCTCCTCAGGTCCCTTTCCTTCCCAAACCCCACCTTCCCCAGACTCCACCCCCAAATCTCCAGGAATTTCCCAACCCGAAGTTGGCACCTGGCTCACTTCCACACTCTGCACCCAAGTCCTACTCTGAACTTCAAACTTGTCCACCATTGGTGATAGACACAGCTATTTTTGGGCAGGAACGCACAGGAACGGAGTTCCGGCTGGCTCCCAAGTTGGCCACGCCCAGCAGGAACTCATTAGCATAATAGGCCACACCCAACAGCAGGAACTCATTAGGATTGGCTACATTGGGGGTGTGTGGCCTAACATGCAAAGGAGTTCCTGCTACAAAAAAAGGCCCTGGGTTTTGGCAACAAACAAGGTAAACAGAATAAGAAGCAAAAGGTGGGTGTGGCTGGATGAGCACACTTCTGGTAACATGGGGGTGCGGCCTAATATGCTAATGTGCTGTGCTGTCAGGGTGTGGCCTACTATGCTAATGAGTTCCTGCTGTTGGGTGTGGCCTGTTATGCTAATGAGTTCCTGCTGGACTTTTTCTACCAAAAAAGCCCTGGTGATAGACAACCTAGTGTCTACGGACTCTAGCAACTTTTCCTAAGCGCCTTTTCAGGGGGTACTATTTTGTTCTTGAGCCCCAGTACAGCCAAAAAATTTCTTGGACACCATCAAATCAGGACCTTATCCGTTTAATCCAATGGAGATCCAGAACGGCGTAGTGGTTAAGAGCAGTGGACTGGAAAACCAAGTTTCACTCCCCACTGCTCCACATGAAGCCTGGTGGGTGACCTTGGGACAGTCACCATTCTCTCTCTCAGCCCCACCTACCTCACAAGGTGCCCATTGTGTGGAGAGGAAGGGAAGGTAATTGTAAGCTGCCTTGAGACTCCCCGAGATAGAGAAAATCGGGATAGAAAAACGGCAGGGCTCTTTTTGTAGCAGGAAGTCCTTTGCATATTAGGCGACACACCTCCAATGTAGCCAATCCTCCAAGAGTTTACAGTAGCCCCAAACCTATTCTTCTTCTTAAGCCTTAGGGTGGGGCTCAGTGGTAGAGCATCTACTTTGCATGCAGAAGGTCCCAGGTTCAGACCTTGACATCTCCAGTTAAAAGGCTCAGGCAGTAGGTGATGTCTAAGACTCCACCTGAGTTCCTGGGTAGCCGCTGCCTGTCTGAGTAGACAACACTGACCTCAATGGACTAATGGTCTGCTTCAGTATAAGGCAGGTTCGTGTGTGTGTGTAACCAAGAATGGAAGCAAGAAGGAGTGGTTTCTGAGCTGGAACTGGGTCATAGCTTATGAAACTCGGTAAAAATCCCCTGTATTCTGCCACTGGTGTATGAGTCATTCAATTAACAATAACAATACAAGAAGAAGGATTAGGGGAGAAAGAGGGAGAAGGAAAGAAACAGGATTTATCCAAATATCTGGTAATTCTTTACCGGGTAAAAGGTGAAAAATTAAAAGTGGAGCTCATTGCAAATTAGGGGTTAAAGGTGAGCTGCTGGCCTGGAAGGGCTGAAGAAGGCTCATCTGTCCGATGCATGCAGTTGTATTAATAAGTAACTTTGTTCTGTGCATGGCTGAGAATGGTCTGTATACCTCAGCAACTTGTGTACTCTCAAACTCATCACACTGTTTTGAATTTAGCTGGCTGACAATGCAATCCTCACCAGGGTCAGGCCCTTATAAACCCATTAGCGTCAATGGGACGAGAAGAGTGTCGCTCTGCTTAGGAGTGAATTTATAGACACTTCTCTTGTCCAATTGGTAGTTGCGGTGGCTCAAGTGGTTAAGACGCTGAACTGCAGGCTGTGGAAGGTCAGTAGTTCAGCAGTTCGAGACCCGGGTGCCGCAAGACGGGGTGAGCTCCTGTCTCTAGTTCCAGCTCCTGCCAACCGAGCAGTTCGAAAGCAAGAAATTGCAAGTAGATAAATAGGTACCACTTTGGTGGGAAGGTAATAGCGTTCCGTGCGCCTTGGTGTTTAGTCATGCCGGCCACATGACCATGGAAACATCTTCGGACAGCGCTGGCTCTTTGGCTTTGAAACGGAGATGAGCACCGCAACCCTAGAGTCGGATTCAACTGGCTTTCGAGCAAGGGAACCTTTACCTTTACCTTGTCCAATTGAATGAAGCACGACTTCTAAGTATAGATACTTGCCTTCTTCTGCATACTTAAGGCACAGATATGGCAAAGATCAACGGTCTCCATCGGGAGGAAGAAGAGGAGGAGGAGGAGGAGGAGGAGAGTTGGATTTATACCTCACCCTTTACTCAGAGTCTCCGAGCAGCTTACAATCTCCTTCCATTTCTCTCCCCACAACAGACACCCTGTGAGGTAGGTGGGGCTGAGAGAACTCTTCAAGGACTGCTCTTGAGAGAAGAGCTCTGAGAGAACTGTGACTGACCCAAGGTCACCCAGCTGGCTGCTTGCGGAGGAGTGGGGAATCAAACCCGTTTCCCCCAGATTAGAGTCCCCTCTCCTAACCACTACACCACACTGGTAAATTGCACACATGATTCAGATCAGGGTCACACGGGAGGGAAGAGGGAATTTAACCTTTCTGTATCCTATCTGTATGCCCTGACCTGGATAGCCCAGGCTAACCTGATTTCATCAGATCTTGGAAGCTAAGCAGGGTCAGCCCTGGCTAGTATCTGGATGGGAGACCACCAAGGAATACCAGGGTCGCGATGTAGGCAATGGCCAACCACCTCCGAAAGTCTCTTCCCTGCAGGGTTTCCATAAGTCAGCTGTGACTTGATGGCAAAAAAGCACAAACCCTCATGTTTGTTGGCCTTCTGGGTCAACTAGCTTGGCCACTCCATGTGACAGGACGTTGGAACAGATGGACCTCTAATCTGAACCAGTGGGGTGCTTCTTATGTTTGAAATGGAAGAGCCAACTGGTGGCTGGTGTCTCTGAACTTGGCCACTGGGCCGGTTCTATCACTTCTAAATTTCTCGCTCTCTCATTTTGTGTTCATTTCTTTTAGCCTTGCGGACTTCCCTGCCCAGCCCTATTAGCAATGCTGTAGAGGTGAAGCCATTGACATTGTAGCACGATAGAGAAGATCGGGAGAAATCCAAAGAATTATGAACTTGAGCGCTTTCATAAAGCTTGACACCGCTCTCTTCAAGGACAGCCGTCAAGCCCGTGTTAAGTTACCACTCTTTATGTTTAACTCGTCCTGTCGGTTTTCTGGCAGGCCACAGTAAATCTAAAACATTTTGGAGTTCCTACAAATGACGGTCCAGACCATCTTGTCCCAACCCAGCTTGCGCAAACTAGATGTGAGGCCAAGCACAAGCAGACCATTGAAGTGTTGACGGGAATCCGCTTGGTAATGACATGCAGAAAATGGAGCAACTCCAGCGGCCTGGTTCACTTGTGTTTGCAGAGCTGCAGGAACCGCCGTGTGCACCAAAAACTTAGCTACGTTCAGACTCAGGTTGCCAACTTCTAGGTGGGTTATGCTGTTTACCAAGCACGTTCATACAGACCTTTACATGCAAAGAGTATAACAGATCAATGTTTTAAATAAATAAAGTACTCGTGCCAAAGTTCAGTTCTAATTATTTCCTTAGAGCCCATTTGGTGTTGAGAGCCAGTTTGGTGTAGTGGTTAAGAGCATGGACTCTAATCTGGGAGAACCGGGTTTGATTCCCCACGCCCACACATGTGGCTGCTGGTGTGACCTTGGGTCAGTCACAAGTTACTTCAGAGCTGTTCTCTCAAGGGCAGTTCTGAAGAGAGCTCTCTCAGCCCCAACTACCTCACAGGGACCGATTTCCCACAAGCCACTGCTCCGCGCTCATTCTTCCCTTTGTCCCTATCCTACATGTCAATTTCACACTATGTGTTGTGCGGCAACATTTTGCCCCGCAGCTTCGCCTGATTTCTTCTGCATCTACTCAATCCTGTTTTTTGAGGATTGAGTAGATGTGGGGGAAATCGGGCGAAGCTGCAGGACAAAATGCCGCGGCACAGCACATAGTGTGAAATTGACACGTAGGATCCGGACAAAGGGAAGAACGAGCGCGGAGCAGCGGCTTGTGGGAAATCAGCCAGGGTGTCTGTTGTGGGGATGGGAGGGAAAGGGATTGTAGGCCGCTCTGAGACTCCTTCGGGTAGTGAAGGGCGGGGTATAAATCCAATCTCTTCTTCTTCTTATCAGTTTCTTCTCATGTATGTTTAGTCCATGGGTGGCAACTGTCAAGGCATCCAACGGGCCAGCTAAAGATCCCCATTTCCGTCCTGTCTCAAGGCAAACCGGACAGTCAAACCAATCTTGTCAAATTTGTTTGTAGAATTCTATTACACAACTTCAATCCATCTCAGTATAAAGTTCTTTGCTGTCGCTTGCCATCTCTCTCGTATATTGCTAACCTCCATGTGGGGCCTGGAGATCTCCCGCTTTTACAACTGCTCTCCAGACAACCAGCATGAGTTCCCCTGGAGAAAATGGCTGCTTTGGAAAGTTGACTCTAAGGCATTATACCTCGCTGAGGTCCCTCCCCTCCCCAAATCACACCCTCCCCAGGCTCCACCCCCCAAATCTCCAGGTACTTCCCAGCCCAGAGCTAGCAACTTTAATTCAGACAACCAACATTTCAGTTGCTCTACCGTCTCTCTTCCTTCAGTGGCACCAAGTATTATGCCAATTTCATGTGCCCTGTGAATCAAATGGAACACATGAAGCTGCCTTAGACGAAGTCCGATCAATGAGAAAGGTATTTATTGTCTTCATTGACACCCCACCTTTTTTTTCCTAGTAGAGACCCAAATAGGATATGTTGCCCTCTTCTCCTCCACTGTATTCTCACAACAGCCCTGGGAGGTGGCCTGGGCTGAAAGACTGTGACTGAACCGACATCATCTAGGGAGTTTCCATGGCAGAATAGGGGATTCAAACCTGGATCTCACAGATCCTAGTCTGATACTCTGTCGTATTAATATTTTACCATACAGAAGAAGATGAGGAGGAAGAGATTGGATTTATACCCTGCCCTTCACTACGCGAAGGAGTCTCAGAGCGGCTTACAAACTCCTTTCCCTTCCCCTCCCCACAACAGACACCCTGTGAGGTAGGTGGGGCTGAGAGAGCTCTGAGAGAACTGCTCTTGAGAGAACAGTTCTGCGAGAACTGTGATTGACCCAAGGTAACACCAGCAGCTGCATGTGGAGGTGTGGGGAATCAAACCCGGTTCTCCCTGCTTAGAGGCCACACTCCTGACCACTACACCAAACTGGCTCTCTGTACAAGTTTCTCTTAAATGAATGACAGATATGTTTAAACTATTCATAAAGATCAGAGAAGGGTGTCAGATAACATCATACCACTTAACAACCACAAAGTTACTGCAAAAATAAGATCTCTGAAATTAGCATGAATTACGTGCGAACGACTCGTTAGACTATTCCCAGCTTGTGTTCCATTAAAAGCTTGTTTGCAATAACCGTTGCGTAGTTAATCAATCTGATTTGTAATCAAGCAACTTTTACTAAAATGGATTATACAAGCTCAGCATCGCCCAATAAGACATGGTCAGTTCAAGATCTCCGTAGAGATTTGAGAATATCAATTTATTTTAGTATAATAATTTTTATTGATGTTCTCCAATAAACAATCAACAAAGAACATTAAACATGAATCAAACAACAATACAGTCTATCTATATTAGATTATTAACATGAGAAGCAAAATACAGACAAATACATTTAAAATCGTATTGAAGTATATTCATTCAATCAATTAACTAAAATAGGTCTATGATAGCATATACGTTCAAGGGTGTATAATAGGGAAGGAGGTAGGATACTACCTTGAATAACTTCTAAGAACACAGTTAATATAAGAACATAAGAGAAGCCAATGTTGGATCAGGCCAATGGCCCATCTAGTCCAACACTCTGTCACACAGTGGCCAAAAATACCAGCTGCTATCAGGAGGTCCAGCACTGGGGACAGGACACTAGAAGCCCTCCCACTGTTGCCCCCCCCAGCACCAAGAAGACAGAGCATTCCTTGCCCCAGACTGAGAGTTCCTATCTATTACCCTGTGGCTAATAGCCACGGATGGACTTCTGCTCCATACGCTTATCTAATTCCCTCTTGAAGCTGTTCATGCTTGTAGCCACCACCACCTCCTGTGGCAGTGAAGTCCATGTGTTAATCACTCTTTGGGTGAAGAAGTACTTCCTTTTATTTGTTCTAACCCGACTGCTCAGCAATTTCATTGAGTGCCCACAAGTTCTTGTATTGTGAGAAAGGGAAAAAAGGACTTCTTTCTCAACCTGCTCTATCCCATGCATAATTTTATAAACCTTGGTCATGTCACCCCTCAGCCATCATTTCTCCAAGCTAAAGAGTCTGAAGCGTTTTAACCTTCCTTCAGGGGAAAGTGTTCCAACCCTTTTATCATTGCCCTTTTCTGCACTTTTCCCAATGCTATAATATCCTTTTTGAGGTGAGGTGACCAGAACTGTACACAGTATTCCAAATGAGGTCACACCATTGATTTATATAGGGGCATTATGATACTGGCTGATCTGTTTTCAAAACTCTTCCTAATAATCCCCAGCATAGCATTGGCCTTTTTTACTGCAGTCACACACTGTCTCGACATTTTCAGTGAGTTCTCTACTACAACTCTAAGATCTCTCTCTTGGTCAGTCTCTGCCAGTTCGGACCCCATCAACGTGTATAGTTAGGATTTTTGGCTCCAATGTGCATCACTTTGCACTTGGCCACATTGAACCCCATTTGCCACACTGATGCCCACTCGCCCATCCTCGACAGATCCCTTTGGAGTATCTCACAATTCTCCCTGGTTTTCACCACCCTGAACAACTTTGTGTAATCTGCAAATTTAGCCACTTCACTGCTTACTCCCAACTCCAAATCATTAATAAACAAGTTAAAAAGCATCGAACCGAGTACTGATCCCTGTGGTACCCCACTGCTTACCACCCTCCACTGAGAAAATTTCCCATTTATACTCACTCTCTGTTTCCTATTAATTAGCCAATTTTTGATCCACAAGAGGACTTGTCCTTTTATTCCATGACTATTGAGCTTACTTAGGAGCCTTTGATGAGGAACTTTATAAAAAACTTTCTGGAAGTCAAGGTAAACAACATCTATTGGGTTAACACAAATGATAAAGCAACTAAAAGGATAATATCATCAAACAGCTTGGTCCTATTGTGGTTTGCCATGTATTCCAGCCTGGGAAACCATTTTTCTACAAAATTAGAGTGTCTGGGGTAGGTTTCCAATTGAATAAGTTGGTGAGTTATTTTTTCTATTAAGTATTGGTCTCAAATTTTATTGTACCATAGTGAGATCAAAAGTCCTGAGTTTTCACGCCATTTAGATGCAATGGCAGTTTTGGCTGCCACTAAAAGAGTTGAGATTAAGTCTTTCCTGATTTGGGGAATAGGTGGGCCAGGCCAATAATTCAGAAATAATTTTTCAGGGTTTAGAAGCATATTATATCCAGCAACCCTTTGAATTTGTTCCAGGACTTTTGGCCAAAAATAGACATTTCCAACAAACAGGGTATCCTTGACAAATCTAAAATGGAAGAGGCATTTGACTGTAAATTTCCATGGTGTCGGTACTTACAGCTGAAGCATTTATCGGAACATCTTAAAAATAAGCTTCACTCTGTGCCCTTTACAGAATTTGAGAACATTCTCAGAACTTTAAATGGAACCAAACATGGTTTGATTACTAAAACCTATGCTATATTTAACACTATCACTAGCAATAGCCAAAACCACTATCACAGAGTTTGGCAACATAGATGCAGTCTAGATCTGACAAATGAGCAATGGACCGCAATATGGAATTCCTCCATTTCTGCAGCCTCCATAATATCCATAGAGCTCCAGTCCTTTAAAATATTGAATCGTTGGTACTCCACTCCTATCAAACCATCACATATAAAACCCAAATCCTCTCTGCTGGAAGCATTGTGGTGAAATTGGATCGTGTGACCATTGCTGGTGGCATTGCAAGATCATAGAGAATTACTATTTTGAGAGACTTTTTTGGTTCATTTTTGTGTTGCATTATTTTGCTGTTGGGGTCATAGAGTGTGGAATGGCATCATACAACCCGATCTTATCAGATCTTGGAAGCTAAGCAGGGTCAGTACTTGGATGGGAGACCACCCAAGAAGACTCTGTAGAGGAAGGCAATGGCACCTCTGCCGAATCACTTGCCTTGAAAACTCTATGGAATTGCTATAAGCCAGCTGCAACTTGATGGCACTTTACACACAAGTTATATTTTGCTGTTATATTTTCCAGGGATATTTTATAGTGCATTAGTTTGCTGTTGTAATTCCAAAGGACTTTCAAATGCTGATTTTATATATAATTTCTGATGTTCTGTATTTTTGGGGAAAATATGAGTAGCTTTTCTTGAGCTGTAGGGTGGATTGTTATGTATGATATTATGGCTGGGAGCTTATTATCAATGTCTTGGGGATAACATTTGGTCCTGTTGTTGTAAGTCTCCCTGAGCCCTTTGGGAGGAAAGGTAGGATGGAAATAATTCAAAATAAAGAAACAAAAAAATGTAGGCTGGCCTATAAAATTCTTAGGTGAATGGCTAAAAGATTTTTTGCATGGAAAAGCTCTGACTTTTTAAACTTTAAAAGCAGATCGGCAGAGATGGGTTGGAGTGTGGAGCGAGCATTTGAGCATCTTTGTAATATCTGAATTATCATCCTTGAGCAGGGGCTGTTTAGTGAATACAGCACAACATGAATTAAAAAGATTGTTCATGAGCAAATGACGTCGCATCCCAAGAGTGCTGCTTTGAAGGATCCCAGCATCTAGTGCTGACTTGAATTTGGCAGATTTGAATGCACAGGATCTCATAAATAAAACAGATGCAGGACAGTCTTTTGATGCAAATGTTCCACTTTCTGAAGAAAGGAGTTCTAAAGAGGAAGCAAGAAGGATTCTCCCCCCCCCCCGCCCCATTCATTTGAAACTTAATAAGCATTTTCACCAACAGCTTTGTGTTTTGTGGAGTCCTAACAAATTATTTTAAACAGAGCTTTCTTTTGAACGCTTGAATATCCACCAGCTAAATGATGGAAACGATCCACATTCAAATAACTAACTATGGCATGGAAGTGTGTGGGAATTCATGATTAGAATTGTATAGGTAGGATTCCAGTTAAGGATGCTCGAATGCATTAGCATTAGCATTAGCTTTGCACGCAGAAGTCCCCAGGTTTGATCCCTGGAATCTCCAGTTAAAAAGGAGGTGATGTGAAAGATCAGTTCAGCTCGCGTCCTGTTCACCAGTCATGAAAAGGGAGCAATTTTTTTGACAGACTGTTCATCTGTTTGTCAACCTGTCTGTGCCTTTGGGGCAGGTTATTTCACCATATTCCTTCCTAACAGTGCCGTTCAGCATAGTTGGCTTTTGAGACATGACCATTTGGACACAGCCTGATTGAGTTCTACTATCCTCCCCTATCGTTGCTCTGCTTGGATTCCAGTTCACAAATCATATAAATCAGTCAGAAATCCCATGGTGAAATCCAGCCTTTCAATGTACCTTTCAGTATAGTATGGTGTTGATGGTTGCCAATCTGTTTGTACCACCACTGCTTCTGTACATGAAGAGTTTTGCAGAAACCCAGTGCAAACCTGTTTGTCAGATGGTGAAGTCATCTGGTGCAGAGCTCATGTCTGACCAACACAGATGAACAAGAAGTAGAACAAAGCCTCGGGGAAGCCCTGCGAACTGAAGCTGGTGCAACTGAAGCTTGTGGCATCAGAACCGGTGTTTGGACTGGGCATCACTGTATGTCACCTTGCAGGGCCCAGTCCCCAGAGTGTGGGGATGTGTCATTTGGGGTGGTCCAAAGATTATTTTGGGGTGCAGCCTGGCTCCAGTGTCTGCTTGTGTGATTGTCCTAGGGGCACTGCACTTTGGAGCAGTTGGCTCCAGAACCGTGCTTTGGACCAGCACACAGAATGTGTTCCCTCGAAGGGGAGAGTCCTGTGAATGTGGGGGTATATGATATGTGGTGGTCTGACTTTATTTTGGGGTTCAGAGCTTTCCAACTCACTCTCCTAGTGTTTCTGAATGAGTACATGAATAAGTAATGAATAAGGAATGAATAAGGAAGTGCGAATAAAGAACCAACTTCAGCCTCCTCCTGTGAGATAGGTGGGACTGAGAACTCTTTAGAGAAATGCTCCTGGGAGAACAGCTTTGAGAGAACTGTGACTGACTCAAGGTCATGCCAGCAGCTGCATGTGGAGGAGTGGGCAATCAAACCTGGTTCTCCTAGATTAGAGTCCATGCGCCTAACCACTACACCAAACTGGCTCTGTCTCGACATAGTCAACTTACAAATGGGTTGCACAACAATAAACCCAAGGACAGATTTAGTATTCTTTCCATTCATTTCAGTGGTGCTGGGACAGCCTCCCACTGAATTGTGCCTCTCAGTTGTTATTAGACTGGAAATGGAGCGTGGGAGTTCTCGCCAAGGTTTTTGCAGAAGAGTCGCTTATTTCCTTCCCAACTCGGGGACTAGGGTGCATTTCCAGCACGTGGGTGATGTCATTTCTTATTGAAGAGGTGCCAAACGGTTCAGAAGTCAGCAGAGCAGTGGAGAATTTGGAGCATTTGCCGGCAGGCAGGCTGGAGACTAAACACTCTTGCTTTCTGCATTTGCTCAGCTGATAAATTCAAAGCAGATGCTCTCCGTCTGATGCACTATGCAGCCCTCTTTCTCTTTGCATAAGTGAGCAGAAACCTAGGTAAGCCACAGTCATTGCCTCGAGAAAACATTTGTGTATTTCCATGGGATACTCTTTTGGTTGTTTTTATTTGCTCAGAACAGCCATGTGGGAATTCCTTCTCCCCTCCAAAAAACAAACAAACACCCTACTGCAACATAGATCCTACAACAGACACAAGAGAAAAAGCGAACGTGGAAGACAGAAGAAACTTTCTTCTAAACGAATATTGTCATATTCGGTAGCTTGCATGCATTGTTCGTGTGACTTGCTGAACATGTTCCAAGAACTACAGTAACTCTCGAAACACAGGGATTTCCCAAAGAGTGCTTGGCCTTTCTAAATCAATGTTATCGTCTTGCAGTCTGATGTGACAACTGTGGATTTGATGCCGATGTGATGGATGAGTGAGTGAGGGATGTTCGTGGAAGAACAGCAGCATTCAATCATTCATCCTTTGGTTCCTTAAGAGCCCTCTGAGCAACTCACTTTTAAATGTAATCAGTCCAGTTCTCCATTCTGGCATGTACATGAAAAGACAAGAGGGTCCCTGTAGGCTATAACACAGCCCTTTCCTGTTTTCTCTTAGTGGAGCATGGAGAGTACCAAGCAAACTGAAGAAGAGAAGAGATTGGATTTATACCCCACCCTTCACTACCCAAAGGAGTCTCAGAGCGGTTTACAAACTCCTTTCCCTTCCCCGCCCCACAACAGACACCCTGGGACTGCAATGTTCCCTCTAAGCTGTGGAGTCTTGTGAGCAAAAATTCTACTTTGTGAGCTACTGGCATTAAAGTTGTGAGCGAGCGATTTGGCTGCTGCATAAATCAGTTTGCTATGGAGCCATCCTTCCTGAGCTAAGACAAAAATGTGTGAGCCGGAGGCTAAAAATTTGTGAGCTAGCTCACACCAACTCATCTTAGAGGGAACTATGCCTGGGAGGTAGGTGGGCCTGAGAGAGCTGTGACAGAAAGTGCTCTTTTTCAAGGAGAGCTCTTGTCAGAACTGTGGCTTGCCCAAGGTCATCCAGCAGGTGCAAATGGAGGAGTGGGGAATCAAACCCAGTTCTCCCAGATTAGAATTCGTGCACTTAACCACCACACCAAACTGGCTCTCGGGTACTGCAATGTACCTGTGGGCCTGCCACATTTCAATCCATCAGCTGCAGCCCACTTAAAAGCCATGTCTCCAGGCTACTTGTACTCTAAGGGGAACAGAGGCAGAAATAGTCCCCCCCACACGAAATTTGGAGGCAGTACAACAGAAGTATCACAGTCTTGCCCACAGCCTGCACTCCTGTCTCCCTATCATGAGAGCCAGTTAAGAATGTGGACCAATGTTCCCTCTAAGCTGTGGAGCCTTGTGAGCAAAAATTCTTCTTTGTGAGCTACTGTCATTAAAGTTGTGAGCAAGCGATTTGGCTACTGTATAAATTAGTTTGCTCTGGAGCCATCCTTCCTAAGCGGAGACAAAAATGTGTGAGCCGGAGGCTAAAAAACTGTGAGCTAGCTCACACTAACTCAGCTTAGAGGGAACACTGATGTGGACTCTAATCTGGGAGAACCGGGTTTGATTCCCCACTCCTCCACATGCAGCTGCTGGTGTGACCTTGGGTCAGTCACAAGTTCTCTCAGAGCTGTTCTCTCAAGAGCAGTCCTTGAAAGCGCTGTCTCAGCCCCACCTACCTCACAGCCAGAGTGTCTGTTGTGGGGAGGGGAAGGCAAAGGCAATTGTAAGCCACACTAAGATTTCGAATGAAGGGTGGGGTATAAATACAATCTCTTCTCTTCTCTTTCACATCTTTAGAGATGTTGCTAACCATGCCCTGGGCAGATGCTGCAGGCAAGCATGCTGTGATCAACCAGGATTGCCAGTTCTGGACTAAGAAATTCCTGGATATTTTGTGGGTGGAGCCTGGGGAGGGTGGGGTTTAGGGAGGGGAGGGACCTCAGCAGGGTATAACGCCATAGGGTGCACCTTCCAAGGCAGCCATTTCCTCCATGGGAACGAGTCTCTGTAGCCTGGAGATCAATTGGAATTCCAGGAGGTTGGCAACCCTATGCTCCACTGCTACGACCACTCATGGGCTGAACCTCCCATCTCCCATCTCACCATGGTTGGCCTCAAGCAGCTGCTGAGCAATGAGACCGGGTGGTTTTAGGGAGGAGACGGCTCAGGGGTATCCGCTGGCAGCCCTTCATCTCCTCCCTTGCCACTGCTGCTTGGTGGATCCTATGGATCCCCCCTCGCCTGCTCACTGGAGTGCTTGTACCTCCTCCTGCCCCAGAGAGGGTGCTGGGAGTGCGAGGGAGGGGGGAGCACAGGGGGCTTCCGAGGGCCCTGACCTGTTCGTCAAGCTTCATGTGCCCGGTTCAAGTAGAGGGAGGGAAGGCAGGGTTGCCTCCGTGCTTACTTCTTGTGGCCCTTTCTTACAAGCCCAGGGAGATGCTGATCGCCACTTTGAGGCCAGGAAGCCATTGTTCACCAGGCTGGTTTGGCCAGGGATCCTGGAGGGGTTTTTTTTTGCCCTCTTCTGGGTGGGGAGCCGGGGTCACTGGGTGTGTGTGCAGGAGAGGGATTTGTGAATTTCCTGCATTGTGCAGGGGGTTGGACTAAGATGACCCTGGAGGTCCCTTCCAACTCTATGATTCTATGAGTTTCAACTCTCTCAGGACTCTTCTCCATCTCCAGCCACAGTGTGATGTGTTCCAGTTAGGGTTGCCAAATATTTTTTACCTGGCGGCGGTGGGCTCCCGTTCGGCGTCTGGAGCTGCCATTTGAGGGGGAAACATAGAGTTTTCCCCTCAAATGGCTGTGGCCCCGCCCCCAGCGTGACTGGCGTCATCACGTCACATCCGGGTGACGTGGACGCCGGGGTGGGGTTTCCCCCGGGGCCCGATTCCACGGGGGCGGAAATCGGGCCTCCAAAGTGGGGGGGGAATCTGCCCCCCGGGGGGATTTGGCAGTCCTAGTTCTAGGGTTGCCAAGTCGACTCACCCCTTGGAGCGGGGGAGCCTCGCCAGCGTCTGGGAGGTCTCGATGGGCGCGTGCCATATGGTTCCTCCCCCCCGACGAGCTCAGCCACGCCCCCAACATCAGCAATGTGGCTGCATCACCTCTGGTGACGGGGTTCCCCCCGGGGCCCGATTCTGCCGCGGCGGAAATCGGGCCTCCGAAGCGGGGGATTCCCCGCCCCCCGGCCCCATTTGGCAACCCTACCTAGTTCCAGTTAGGGTTGCCAGCTCCAGGTTGAGAAATACCTGGATATTTTGGAGGTGAAGCCTGGGGAGGGGACGGGTTGGGGAGGGGAGGGGAGGGCCTTCAAAGGGGTAAAATGCCATGGCATAGAGTCCACCATGTAAAGCAGCCATTTTCTCGAGGGGAACTGATCTCTGTCGCTTGGAAATGAGTTGTAATAAGTGGGAGATCCCCAGCCACCACCTGGAGGCTGGCAACCCCAATTCTAATTTATATCCCACTGATTTTGAGGCCAAACCCATACCTGCCATTAACAGTGTGGAACTGCATCCTTTATATATGCTTTTAGATTCCGTTCTGTTGACGGTTGGCATGTTCCCCGGAACATTTGTCCTCTATGTTCAGCACAGCAGAGAATAATCATACATCACACAGGCAATTACTTCTAATACATTTTTTTTTTGCAGTAACAGATTGTAAATGTGATTAAAGCAATCAGACTAATTCATTGAGAACACATTTTCTTCCTGAATATTTATATTGTGCTGCTAATGAACCAAATCTCTCAACAGAATTTATTGGAAAACACAAACATCCTATACAAGAGAAAACACTCGCAGTCTTAATTAGGTGAGCTTTTTTAAAACACGGGCGTTGATTTCTCTATAAGCCACAACAATTATAGAGTTCCCTACCACATCTTAAGCGCTTTTCAAATAATCATAGGGCACTACTTGCATATTCTAAGCACTCCATATAAGATCGTAGGCTAGGGCTCTTTTTGTAGCAGGTACTCATTTGTATATTAAGCGACACACCCCTAATGTAGCCAATCCTCCAAGAGCTTACAGTAGCTCCTGTAAGAAGAGCTCTGTAAGCTCTTGGAGGATTGGCTACATTAGGGGTGTGTGGCCTAAAATGCAAAGGAGTTCCTGCTACAAAAAGAGACCTGATGATTCGTAGCAATTCTTACAACCTTGCGAGGTAGTACACAGGGCCGGTTCGTCCATAGAGGCGAGCTTAGGCAACTGCCTTACGGCACCACCTCCAGGGGGCACTACTGGGCCTGCTGATATGGACGCACACCGGCCCTGCTCACTGGCTGACTCTCCCAGCGGCTCTGTCTGACCGTCGGCCCTCCCCCCCCAGTGTGTGCTGCGACGGAAGGGAGAAAAAGAGCCCAGCAGCCACGAGGCACCCAGCAGCTGCAGCCTCCGCCCCAAAAGAAACTCCAGCAAGGTCCTGGAGGAGTGGGAAGGCAAGGGCGGGATTTCGGGGCCACCCAACAATGCCTACAGGCTACAGCACAATGGAGGTGGGGCTCCACCTGGTGCCTTTGTCACCCGCCCCCTGCTGCCGTGCTGAGGCGGTTTACGCAACGTTGTTGGCGCTACCTCCTCGCCTCACCTCCGCAGCCCGGACTCCGGCAGGCAGCGGGCTCACCAATCTTGCGGCCCCTGGCTCCCACCCACACCACAGCCCTCCCTCGCCCCCCCCGCCGCTCCCCCCTGGCACATCGAGCCGGCCAGTCGGCCCCTCCATCGCCACCGCTGCAGCCCTCCCTCCCATGCCCTCCCGCTGTTCGGCCTCTCCCCCCTCCC
>NW_015172110.1:94518-111990 GCF_001447785.1 Gekko japonicus
CTCCTCCTCCTCCTCCTCCTCCTCCTCCGGCATTGCACGAATCTCCAGGTATTTCCCAACCTGGAGTTGGCAACCCTGGTGAATGTTCCCCTAGGGATACAGCCCATTCTACTCCCTCAGAATTCTACCAGGTCATTTGGATTAGATGAGGCAATCGGCAGTCTTTTGTGTTTTTCATTCTTCCTAAAATACATTTATGTTTGAAAATTGGGGGGGGGGACGCACGGGGGGGGGGCGCCAGAAGGTAGCCTCGCCTAGTGTGCAAAAATACCTGGCACTCCTATTTCAGTCTTCCGCAGTGCAATCCTGTGCAGAGTAACTCCAGTCAAAGCCCACTGACTTCAGTGGGTTTAGACCGGAGCAGCTGTACAAAGGATCGCACTGCTAGCTACTATCCCACATTAGCATCCTCTCCGCTAGCTGCACGTTAGAAGTCTGAGAACAAGCTGTTATTCTCAGCTTCCACCACGATGGTAACAGGATCGTTCAGGTTCCCCAAACAGGCACGATCATTTCGAAGAGGCTTCCTAGCCTCACAGACTCTCTCTAATTTTCCGGGGTTTGTCACCATGATTAATAACATCCGATAGTCCCAAACTCCCTTAATTTCCGAGGATCAATAAATAAACCAGTATCTGTCAGCAATAGTTCAGTCACTTCTCATCTTCTTCCAGCTTCAGTTTTTCGGTGGAATCAGCATTATCTGTCCTGCAAAGATGAAGAAGAAGAGATTGGATTTATACCCCGCCCTTCACTACCCAAAGGAGTCTCAGCGCGGCTTACAATCTCCTTTCTCTCCCCCCTCCCCACAACGGACACCCTGTGAGGTAGGTGGGGCTGAGAGAACTCTGACAGAAACTGCTCTTTTTCAAGAACAACTGTGCCGGAACTATGTCTTGCCCAAGGTCATCCAGCAGGTGCAAGTGGAGGAGTGGGGAATCAAACCCGGTTCTCCCAGATTAGAGTCCGCGCACTTAACCACTACACCAAACTGGCTAAAAGTGGGCAACCCAGTGGGAGAATTAAAGGGTGAGGACAAGCTCTTCAGCATTGTGACAACGTGCAACGTCACTTCTGGCACAAAACTGGAAGTGACATCATCACATTGGGGCAGCACTCTAGGAGTCACTCAAAACTCTATGGTTAAAATGCAGAGTTTTGATTAAATCCTAGAGTGTCACTCTGATGTGATGTTGTCACTTCCAGTTTCGTGCCAGAAGTGGTGTCGTGCAGTGGCATGGTGCTGAATGGCATGGTGCTGAATGGCATGGTGCTGTAGTTCCATGGCAGTGAACAGGTGGCCAATGGCTGCAGAGCTTTACATGGCTGGGATTCTGGGCGGTTTGAATGCAATGCAGCATCAACATAACTAGGACATTTGTACCCTGATGCAAAGTACACTTTTGGGTCCCCCTGCACCTTCCACACTTGAGCACACGAACACAGAGAACCAGTATGGTGTAGTGGTTAACAGAGGCGAACTGTAACCTGGATTGTTTGATTATAAGCTGCTTTGAGACCCTTTAAGGTTGAGAAAACTGGGGTAAAAACAACAACTCTTCTTCAAGCTGCATTCTGCAGAGTTAAAAATACAAGAGTTTAGTTTTGTTTAGCAAAATACATAAAACTGAATCTGAAACACCCCCCACCCACAAATTTGTCAGTCAAAGTACTTTAAAATTGGCAAACCCCCAAAACTTCCCAGTGTCCTTCTAGAGAAGGGACAGTCTCTCCCACTATTCATAGAGACTAGCACCCAGATTGGGACTCTTCACCAGAACGACCCCAGACGCTCTGTTGAATGGAGTAGGCAGGTTATTTTGTACGTCAAAGATATGCTCGTGCTGTACCAGGCTACCAGGTGAGAGTAATTATATTTGCATTATCTGTGAATAATCTGTTCTATTATTAATAGGCTTTTGATGGATGAGGCCCCCCGGCCCTCTCCTTCGGGTAACATTTCCTTGACCTTCCTGTCCACATGCATATGGATTCCATGACATATTGACTGCCAGAAGATGAGTTACTCCGACTCCCTTTTTTTGCTTGGCACCGTTATGACGGCCCCATGCGCTTCCCTCCCTCAGAGGCATGATTTCCCCTCTGTTTTTATTTCCCTTTTGTGACTGAGCCACCCTAGTAATGTGTTTTCTTCTTTGCTGAAGGACCATTCCACCCTGTCACAGGACGATATTTTGGCTTTTGGCTCCATCCAGGAACCTGAGGGAGCTCACTTTAACTTAAACCACTTAAATGGCACGGAGGCATTTTGAAATTCAAAAATAACATTATTGTTTTATTTAACATAGAGGGGAAAGGTCAGGTGAAATCAGGGGTTGAAATTTCTGAAGTAAAAGCAGCACACACAGAGACTTTAGTCCATATGCTTCAGGCTAAAGAGAGTTTCTTAAACTACGCACAGCCTGTGGAGGACAGGGAGTTCAGTAGGGTTGCTAGGTCCCTACCTGGCATCCAGCGGGGTCCAAAGCTCCATGTCTGAGAGCTCCATGTGTGCGCTATCCCCGTGCGTGCCACAATTACATCACTCGGAAGTGAAATCATGATGCTGGGCACTGTCGATGGACGCTCTAGCATTCGGCTTTAAAACTCTATGGTACCATGGAATTTTAATGACGAATGCTACAGCATCCCCAGTGACGTGCCCAGCACAATGATGTCACCTTTGGGTGACATCATCGCACCCGGCACGTTGGCCCGATTCCGGCACTTTGAGGGGGGTTCCCCCCAGCAGCTGGATCCAGGCTGGCAAGTTGGGGGCCTCTAGAGCGGGCAAACCCCTGACCCCCGGGGGACCTGGCAGCCCTAGACTTCAGTGGGGTACAATGCCATAGAAGCATAGAATCACAGAGCTGGAAGGGGCCATACAAGCCATCTAGTCCAACCCCCTGCTCAGTGCAGGATCAGCCTAGAGCATCCCTGACAAGGGTTTGTCCAGCCGCTGCTTCAAGACTGCCGGTGAGGGGGAGCTCACCACCTCCCCAGGCAGCTGATTCCACTGTTGCACAACCCTTATCCTAAAAACGTTTTTCCTAACATCCAGCCCTTCCTGCCCTTAATTTCAACTCATTTTTGTGAGTCCTAGCTTCTGCTGCCCACAGGAACAGCTCCGTGCCCTCCTCCTCTAAGTGACAGCCCTTCAAATATCTAAAGAGAGCAATACTGTCCCCCCTCAACCTCCTCTTCTCCAAACTAAACATTCCCAAGTCCCTCAGCCTTTCCTCCTACGGCTTGGTCTCCAGGCCCCCAATCATCCTCATTGCTCTCCTCTGCGCCCAATCCATTCTGTCCACATCCTTCTTGAAGTGCGGCCTCCAGAACTGCACACAATGCTCCAGGTGCTGCCTGACCAATGCAGTGTACAGTGGGACCATGACATTTTGCAATTTGGATGTTATTCCTCTGTTGATACACCCAAGATCACATTAGCCTTTTTTTGTCATTGCATCACACTGGCTGCTCGTATTTAACTTACGGTCCACTCGTACCCCAAGACCTTGTTCACACACACTGCTTCCCGTAAGTGTATTCCCCACCCAGTGGGGTACAATGCCATAGAGTGCATCAGCTTTCTCCAGCAGAACTGATCTCTGTCGTCTGGAGATGAGCTGTAATTCCCAGGGATGCCCAGGTCCCACCTAGAGCCTGGCATCCCTAACAGAGACCAAGGTGGTGAAGGGCTCTGTATGTGATAGACTCAGTACCTTGAACTGTCCATTGTAATTAGGGATGCTTGAAGAATTCCTGGAAATTAGGGGGTGGGAGCTGGGAAGAATGGAGTTTGGGGAGGGAACACAGTTAGGGTTTCCAAGTTCTGGGTTGGGAAATACCTGGAGATTTGGGGGGTGGAGCCTGGAGATGGCGGGGTTTGGGGAGGGGAGGGGACCTCAGCACAGTATAATGCCATAGAGCTATGGATGCCAGCCTCCTGGTAGGACCTGGGAATTCCCTGGAATTACAAATGGAAGGTTTTGCTAGCTAAACAAAACTGGTTTATGATGCACAGACCATGTAATCCTTGGACAAATGCCTTGTCACTATACATGTTTCATTAGGTTGCTGTTGTTATTTAACCTTTAAATTTGATGTTATCTATAAGTTTGATACAGTTATTGTTGTTGAGTTGTTTGTTAATAAGATACTGTTTGGAAAGTTAACTTCCTCCTTTTTGCTGTTACTGTATCAATATTTTTATTGTATGCTGATATTCTGTAATAATATAAAATTAAAATAAAATTACTATAAAAAAGAAGAAGAAGAACAATTCCCCCAGAAAATGGATGCTTTGAAGGGTGGACTCTATGGCATTGTACCCCAATGAGGCCCCTGTCCTCCCAATGGCATCGTACCTCCATTACTAATTCTCCAGGAGTTCCCCAACCTATTGCATCGTACCTCCGTTACCAATTCTCCAGGAGTTTCCCAACCTGGATCTGACAACCCTACCTGCTCATTCCCTGCTGATAGCCAGGAGGGACCTGGCAACCCTACATAGAGCCCACCCTCTGAAGCAGCTATTTTCTCCAGGGAAACTGATCTCTGTCACCTGGAGATCAACTATAATAGCAGGAGACCTCCAGGTGCCACCTGGAGGTTGGTAACCCTAAACTCAGTGGATATATGAAGAAGAAGGGATTGGATTTATACCCTGCCCTTCACTACCCAAAGGAGTCTCAGAGGGGCTTACAAACTCCTTTCCCTTCCCCTCCCCACAACAGACCACCCTGTGAGGTAGGTGGGGCTAAGAGAGCTCTTGACAGAAACTGCTTTTTTCAAGAACAGCTCTTATCAGAACTATGGCTTGCCCAAGGTCATCCAGCCAGGTGCAAGTGGAGGAGTGGGGAATCAAACTAGGGTTACCAAATGTGCCCGGAGGGCGGGGATTCCCCCGCTTCAGAGCCCCGATTTCCGCCACACCCCCAATGTCAGCAACATCTGACGTCACTTCTGGTGATGTCGCGGCGGCGCGCGCGCCGAGCCAGCTCCCGACGGGATGGAGCCTCCCCCGCCGGTACGTTTAAAAGACTTGGCAACCCTAAATCAACCCCAGTTCTCCCAGATTAGAGTCTGCGCACTTAACCACTACACCAAACTGGCTCTATATGATGCTATAGATTTCACTCTCTGGAGCTGCCATTTTCTTCAGGGGGATTGATCTCTGTAGTCTGGAGTTCAGCGGTAATTCCAGGAGAATTCCAGACCCCAACTGGTGGTTGGGAACCTTCATCACAATTCAGTAGGCCAATAATGGAACATCCGCAGCCCATGAGCACAGATTCAGAGAGTAGCCATGGTCATCTGCAGTAGAAGAGCAAGATTTAAATCCAGTAGCACCTCAGAGACTAACATGATTTTTGGAGTACAAACTTTCAAGAGTCAAAGCTCTGAGGAAGGGAGCTTTGTCTCTTGAAAGCTTCCACCACGAAAATTGTGTTGGTCTCTTAAGGCACTCCTGGTAGGGCTGCCAAGTCCCCCCGGGGGGCGGAAATCCCCCCGCCCCAGAGGCCCGTTCCCCGACGCCGGGAAATCGGGCCCCGGGGGGAACCCTGTCCCAGCGTGCACGTCACAGGAAAGTGACGTTATGACGCTGGGCACGCTGGGGCCGGGGCCACGGCCATACAAGGGAAAACTCTATGGTTTTTCCTTGTATGGTCGTGGTCCCGCCCCCAGCGTGCCCGGCGTCATGACGTCACTTCCCTGTGATGTGCATGCGGCATGCATGCGCTTCGTGCGTGCACGCACGCACCGGGATGTGAACAGGAGTCCCCCGCCGGTAGGGTAAGTGCCACTTGGCAACCCTAACTCCTGGACTCGAACCTAGCGACTTCAATGAGGAGACAGGACCCAGTCAGTGTGAAACCACCTCAGGTCATCTTCTGTCAGTGCTGCAATTAGAGACAATGAAAAATTCCTGTCGAAGTGTCATTTAGTGATCGACTGGACACTCTGTCTGCCGAACCAAAACGGACCATAACCCAAACTTAGCAAGGAATAGAATCAAAAGGGTTCTGGTGCGTTAAGGAAGGCTTCTCAACTGTTGTAGGCCACAACTGGAGTTCACGGAAGCAACAGATTTGTTGGCAGGGAGGAAGTTACAAGGGGAACAGATAGGGTTGCCAACCTCCAGGTGGGGCCTGGGGATCCCCCACTTTTACAATTGATTCCCAGCCGCAAGAGATCAGCTCCCCTGGAGAAAATGGCTGCTATGAAGGGTGGACTCCATGACATTGTACTATGCTGAGGCCCCTCCCCTCCCAAACCACGCCCTCTCCTGGCTCCACCCCCAAAGTCTCCAGGTATTTTCCAACCCAGACTTGGCAACCCTAGGAACAGATAGGGTTGTCGGCCTCCAGATGGGGGCTTGAAATCTCCCAGAATCACAACTGATCTCCAAACTACATAAATCACTTATTTATTCATTTAAAACATTTATTCCACTTCTGGAGAAAATGGTTTCTTTGAAAGGTGGACTGCATGGCCTTATACTCTACTGAGGTCCCTTCCTTCCCTAAACCCCGCTCTTTTAGTCTCCACCCACAAATCTCCAGGTATTTTCGAACCTGGAGTTGGCAACCCTAGGAAAAGAGGGCTCTCTCCTTGCTGTCTGTCTGTGTGTGTGTGTGTATGACAGGCTGCCAATTCTGGGTTGGGAAATTTGTGGAGATTTAGGGAGGGGCAGGACCTCAATGGGGAATACTGCCACAGAGTCCATCCTCCAAAGCAGCCATCTTTTCCAGGGGACCTGACCTCTGAAGTCTGGAGAGCAGTTGTAACTCTGGGAGCTCTCCAGGCCTCAACTTAGGGTTGCCAACTGGAAAAATCTTCTTACCGGGGGACTCCAGGTCTGCGGCTGGAGTGTGCGTGCACAAAGCGCACACACGCCGGATGCACGGCACCAGGAAGTGACGTTATGATGCCGGGCATGCTGGGGGCGGGGCCACGACCATCCGAGGGAAAACCATAGAGTTTTCCCTCGGATGACCCTGGCCCCGCCCCCAGCGTTCCCGGCGTCATAACGTCACTTCCTGGTGACGCGCACACTGGGGTGGGGTTCCCCCCGGGCCCCGATCCGCCGGCGGCAGGGAACGGGCCTCTGGGGCGGGGGTTTCCCTGCCCCCCGGGGGACTTGGCAAGCCTACCTCAACTGGAGGTTGGTGACCATGTGTGTTCTCTCTCCCGAGTGTATGGCACTTAACTACAGAAGCAGGTGGCTGGGAAGGTGGTGACTCGTTGCTAAGCACCTACCAAGGGCTTTCTTTCCTTCACTCACCAGAAGGCAGGGGGATATATCAGAATTGCTTCTTGGAGCCTCACCTGACAGTTATGGGCGGTTTCCGAATTGATAAATAAACCAAAAGATTGCAAGACTGTGTCATGGCTTTATTTGTTTTCTTTTGGCGTCATGGCAACATCCATTTCAAGCACCACAGTGATGTTCATAAATTTGGTCATAATGGAATGGTAAACGCTGCTGTCAAACTTCATAAATATTCACTGGAGAATAATTCAAGTGCCTCCCGAGGCCCCAGAGAGTCAATTGAAAATACATATTTACAGATGTTGCCTGCTATGATGGCTCGGCACCATATTTCAGCCTCCAAGTCACTCAGCAGGACGTGCAAATAATTGCCAGAGATTGCCTCTTGCACCAAAGGGTTAGTTATTGATTCTTCAGACCGGTTGTCACTGCCTGCTTAAGCATTCAAGGAATCTGTCAAAGATAGATTTTTTGGCAGGGTGTGTGTGTGTGTGAGGGGGAGTCACATTAGCCTGTTTAGAGACTCTTGCAATTAAAATGCTAAACCGGGGTGGAGATTTGCAAGCAAAACAGATTTCAGTTTATTGATAAATGCATGGAGCAATGAAAAACAAATTAACTACTCCCTTAATTAGATGTGTGTGAATGAGAATGTTCCACTAATACAGATGGTCCTTTGTTAACTAGTAACTCATTTTTTGCCATGGTGGTGGGAAGTGCCCTCCAGTTGGGACCAGAAAAAGACGTGCATGAGCTCATTAGCATAACTAATTAGCATAACTTATTTGCATATGTCACACCCCCTGACATCACCGGAAGTGTGTCAGAAGGCACCACTGGACTGTTCTGGATTGCTAGTTATGGGGTGGGGGGGAGAACGTGCAGATCTGTCCTCGCAGAGGAGGGAGAGCTTGTATCTAAATAAAACTTGGTCTTAAAGGTGACACTGGAGTGTTTTGGGCTGGAGGGCTGGGTGGGGCTCTGCAACTTACCTGGCTGCTTCTTGCTCTGACTGAGGGCTGCTGGGATCAGGGGGTGGGGCTTGTTGCATGTGCCCGCCCCCTGGACTCTTTACTGCCAGAGCTCTGTTCCTGTGCGCTCCCGCAGGAAATGACCCCTGGTTGGGACCAATTTATGGCGACCCTGTCAGGTTTTCAAGGCAAGAGATGTTCAAAGGTGGTTTGCTGTTGCCTGCCTCTGTGTAGTAACCCTGGACTTCCTTGGTGGTCTCCCACTGATCCTAGTATTAACCAGACCCTGCTTACCTTCTGATATCTGATGCGATCCAGCTAGCCTGGGCCATCCAGCTCAAGGCATTGTTTGCCATAGACATTGGATTACTGGGCCATGGCTCTTCTGGATTGTATCCAGATTATATTTTCCACCAGCAGAACAAAAATGTCCCATTCCCCCACTCCCACTAACTCATCTTCAAGAAATGCTGCTCCTGGGGTATAAGGGAGCTTTTCAATTTGGTGTAGGGGTAGGGTTGCCAAGTGTAAAGTACTTACCAGCGGGGGAGCCCTACCGGGCTCCGGGGACTGTTTCTGGATCTGTGCGCGCGTGCCGCCAGCACGTCACCGGAAGTGACGTGTGACGTCGATCATGTTGAGGGCGTGGCCCTGATCGTCGGAGGGAAAACCATAGAGTTTTCCCTCTGACTATCGGGGCCACGCCCCCAATGTGATCGACGTGGTTGTGTCACTTCTAGTGACGTAGCCACGCTGCGCTTTGGGGGGTGGAGTTCCCCCCGGGCCCCGATTCCGCGGCGGTGGAAATCAGGCCTCCAAAACGGGGGTTTACCTGCCACCCGCCCCCACTTGGCAGCCCTATGTAGGGGTTAGGAATGTGGACTCTAATCTAAGAGAACAAGGTTCAATTCCCCACTCTTCCACATGCAGCTGCTAGAGTGACCTTGGGTTAGTCACAGATTCTCTCAGAGCTGTTCTCTCAAGGGCAGTTCTCTCAGAACTCCCTCAACCACTTTGAGACATATGAGGCCTGCTGGGTGACCTTGAGCCAGTCATAGTTCTCTCAGGACTCTCTCAGCCCCACCTGCCTCCCAAGGTGACTGTTGTGGGGAGAAGGAGGGAAGGCAATTGTAAGCCGCTTTGAGACTCCGTAGGATAGAGAAAAGCAGGGTATAAAAACTAACTCTTCTTCTTCTTCCCTGGGACAGGTCCAGGAAACATGGTGCTGAAAGAGGACACTTGGAGGTTGCGAATATCGACATTATTTGACTGCAATTTTCTTCATCCTGCACAAATATAAAATGACGGCCTCATTAGCGGTAGCAACAACATTCCACCCAGCTCTGTGGTAGGTAACCGAGAGACCTCTGAGCTGCTGGAGGAATGATAATCACTCAGATAGAAATGAAAACGTGTCATCCCAAATTCTTTCTAAAAGGAACATCTGAGAAGAAGTCAAGTTTTCAATTAAAGAAGAGGAAAGGGGAAAGATGGTAGGAGCGGAGATCAGCACAGTACTAGAACACCTCAGCCACCAAATGCCTTATTCCAATTGTTAAATGTTATATACTTTCCTCAGACAATCTTCTCTGCAGTTTTGATTACTTTAAAAAGAACAATCTTTATAAGGTTAGCATTTCTAAAGGAGGGCCGTGCTATGAGATCATGATGAAAAAGACTACAACCAGAGGTCATTTCGGGGGGGATCGCGGGGGATCGCAGTTCCCCCGGGTGAGGTACGGGGGCGGGGCACATGACGAAGCCCCGCTCTCTGCTTCCGGCCGCCCCGCTTCCGTCCCTCATTCAGCCAGGAGGAGGCAGGAGAAGAGGGAGGGTAAGTTGCTTCCTCCCTGCCTCTCCCCACCCCTGCCTGCCTGGGGCCAGGGAGGGCCTTCACGGGGCTTCCTTGCACTCCCGCCAGCCTTGCAGGTCCACCGCTGGCCCCCTCATGGGGCTCGGCAGTGGAGCTGCAAGGCCGGGGCCGGCGGCCGGGACCGTTGGGGGCGGGGTGTGTGGCCTTATGACACACTTCCGGTGATGTCAGGGGGTGTGGCATATGCTAATGAGTTATGCTAATGAGTTCCCCTAGCTCTTTTTCTACGAAACGACCCCTGACTACAACAGATATCCAGGGAGCAGTCTAGGGATGCCAGCCTCCATTTGGGACCTCCATTTGCAGAGATCAGTTCCCCTGGTGAAAGTGGATGCTTTGGAGGCTGGATGTGGCCTTGGACTCCACTGAGGTCCCTGCCTTTCCCAGGCTCCATCCCCAAATCTCCAGGAGTTTCCCAGCCTGGATCTGGCAACTGTACCCCCCCCATTCTCCACTGTTGACCAGGGGGGAACTGGCAACCCTAAAGCAGTCCTAAGAGGGTCTACTCAGTTCTCATATTGTTGCATGGGATTTCCTCCCAGGAAAATCTTTTTTAGGGTATCTGAAGTTTAAAATAATATTTGGGGGAAGGGAGGGTGCTCAGAGGGGATGTAATACCATAGAGTTTGACCTATGAAGCTGCCCTTTCCTGCAGGGAAACAGATCTTCTCTGTAGTCTAGATATCAGTGGTAATTCCAGAAAAACTCCAGCCCCCACCTGGAAATTGGCAGCCTTTGTGCTAAGGCTTTGCTCAGACACAGGCTGCGGTCAGATGTGCCTTTCTATCCGACTCAGCTGCGAATGCCTGATGGATCTAAAGGGCATGATCAGACAGCAACATCTGGGAACAGTCCCAAAGTCATTGACACCCCATGCTGCTCCGCCACAGAAGCAGAGTTAAAAGACACTGGGGAAAGTCAAGTCTTAACTGGTTCCAACACTTCCACTGTCTGATCATGCAAACACACTCAAGCCATCAGGATGGGCTGCCTAGTCCATCCTGACTCAACACCTTTTTTTTTGCTCACTTAGCAGTATGTGCACAACCACATAAGCAATCCATAGCTGCAGACCGTCACAGGGGGTTGATTCCTTGTTTATGTGCATGCAGGAAAAATAGCAACCCCCCCCCCATTCACCTGAATGTGCCGTCTGATCCAGCAGCAATGGGCTGAGCCTGCAGCGCCGAGGGATGTATGATCGCATGACTGTTTCAATTTCCACCAGAGGAAATAGGATTGCTTGCCCACCATGCCAAATGGCACATCTTGTCATGAGCGACGGCGGCGGTGCTGAGTCCCCACCCAAGTTGGCATCTCAGCCAGAGGTGCCGGCATTGCTAGAACCAGAAGCTGGCCCCTCTGACTCCTCACAAGTGGATAGCTTGCCAGTGCCTGAGCCTGTAAACCCCGCATGTAGCCCTCCAGAAGCCGAGGAGGCACAGGTGTAACCGGGGAGCCCACCTGACTCACCTTCATGGGTGGTTCAGCTAAGGGAGCAGCTCCGCAGAGACTTAGCCACCCGCCATCAAGATGCACGCTGGCAGGGAAGGTGAGCGCCGAGTCCTGAGCACCAACACCACCGTGGGAAGCCCAGCTGGAGGCCTATATAACTCGTGGAAGCAATGAGTCGCCTCCATGCATGTCTCGCATCCACCTCTGGCTCTTGTCCTCAAACCCCCACTCTGGCTCGGATTCCTGGCTTCCTGACCCCTGCTTCAGGCGACTCCTCTTTTGGACTCAAGATTTGGCTCTTGCTCTGATTCTCCTGGCAACAACATCAGACTGGACTTGACTTCTGCCTCTTAGCCCAAGCCCAGCCTGTGACATGTCTGACTGCAGCCTTAGATGTGGGGTGTTCTTTTTGGGTTTTTTTACATGTTCATTCAGGCTAGATGCAAGCCCCAAAGTGCTAAATGAGGCCAGGGAGAGAAAAAGAATGTTAAAAAAGGTCAACTTCTGTATACCTTCATCATGGTTCCTCATCATGGTCCACCCCACTGGTGGACCTCCTGATGGCACTGGTATTTCTGGCCACTGTGTGATACAGAGTGTTGGACTGGATGGGCCTTTGGCCTGATCCAACATTGGCATCTCTTATGTTCTTATATGTTAACTGGTTGAGGAATTTTCAGAACAGATTTGGTGACAGATTATTACTATTGCTGTTATTGTCGTCATTGTCATTAGGGCTACCCTCTTCCAGTAGGGTTGCCAACCCCCCCGGTTTGCCAGGGGTCCCCCATTTTGGGGGGGTTCTACCCGCCGCCGGCCAGATGGCCGGCAGGGGAAGCCCCACCCCCAACACCCACAGCCACCCATCTCTCTCCCTTTAAGGGTGTGCAACCTGTGTTTTTTCCCAAGCGCAAACTCCGCAAGCTTGCAGGGAAAAGCCAGCTTCGTTCTTAAAAGGGAAACGCAGCTTCTCTTAAAGGGGAAACGCCGGCTGCCGGCTACTTTAAGTGCAGGGAACTGCTGTTTCTGGAGGGAAATGCCAGCTTCGTGCACTTAAAAGGGAAACGCGGCTGCTCTTAAAGGGGTAACGCCGGCTCCTGCATTTAAAAGGGAAACACTGGCTCCTTTAAGTGCAGGGAACTGCCGTTTCTGGAGATCCGGAGCACGGGCGGGTGGGGAGGCGGTGGACGTCCCCAACATGATGTCATCACGTTGGGGATGCCCCACCCCTTCCAGGAACGCCCCCAAAGTCCCCCGCTGGGGGTGGAAGATGGACTTAGCAACCCTATCTTCCAGGTTTTGTAGCAGTAGCAGTAGTAGTACTAGTATATTGTAGTAGTAGTAGCAGCAGCAGCAGTAGCAATAGTATATTGAAGTAGCAGTAGTAGTAGAAGCAGCAGCAACTGTTGTTGGTATTGTTTATTACGGACTTTAGACCAGCATACAGTTTAGTCAAACATAAAATACAATAATTTTTTTTCGCATGTAAGAGCTTTTAAAAAGCAATTCCCATAATCTGAAAATTAATGCACAGAATTTAGCAATTTGACATGTAATCTTAAAATTATTATCAAATAAAAATCAATGAAGCCTTGCTTTATTTGTATTTACATGGCCGGGGATCGTATCAAGTAATGGAGTAATAATTCCAAGACACACCTCTGTGTAGGGTGGGGAGCTAAAGAACATGTGCTCTACAAACTCAACCTCCCCTTCGGCAGCACATATACTAAAATTGGAACAATATAAAGAAGATTAGCATTCCACTGTATTGTAACTCTTGTTTGATATCACACAGTTTCAGAGACTTGGGAAATTTCATACCAGATTTTGAAGATTTTGTTGCGCATGTGCAGTCACTATGAGAAGTTTTGTTGTTGTTGTTCAGTCGCAAAATCGAGTCCGACTCTTCGCGACCCCATGGACCAGATCACGCCAGGCCCTCTGGTCTTCTGCCGTCCTCTGAAATTTGCTCAATTTCATGTTTGTTGCATCTATGACACTGTCTAACCATCTCATCCTTTGCCGTCCCCGTCTTCTTTGACCTTCAATCTTTCCCAGCATCAGGGTCTTCTCCAGTGAGTGCTCCCTTCTCATTTGGTGGCCAAAGTATTTGAGCTTCAGTTTCATTATCTGGCCTTCCAGGGAACAGTCAGGGTTGATTTCTTTGAGGATTGACTGATTTGTTCTTCTTGCAGTCCAAGGGACTCTCAAGAGTCTCCTCCAGCACCATAGTTCAAAAGAATCTATTCTTCGGCGCTCGGCCTTCCTTATAGTCCAACTCTCACAGCCATACATGACTACTGGGAATACCATTGCTTTGACCATGCGGACTTTTGTTGGCAGGGTGATGTCTCTACTTTTTATCATGCTGTTTAGGTTCGCCATCGCTTTCCTCCCAAGGAGCAGGCGTCTTTTAATTTCATGGCTGCAGTCACAGTCTGCGGTGATCTGGGATCCCAGGAACGTGAAGTCTGTCACTACTTCCACAGCTTCCCCTTCTATTTGCCAAGGAGTGATGGGGCCGGATGCCATGATCTTAGTTTTTTTGATGTTGAGCTTCAAGCCCTCTTTTGCACTCTCCTCTTTTACCCTGAGCAAGAGGCTCTTTAGGTCCTCTTCACTTTCTGCCATTAGAAGTTACCATTGGCCTATTCCAGAAATTTACAGCAACCACACAACATATGAGAAAGCAACACCTGGCTTCAGTTTATATATATTTGCTTCTGGATGTGTGTGTGTGTGTGTGTGTGTGTGTGTGTGTTTATCATAGTATTATTGACTACTGAGGAAGGCCTTAGAGGTTGAAATGTGTATGGTCCTATGGGTCATTTGATATATACGTCAACTATGTATGTGAAATCATCAACTTTGTATGTAAAACGACTAAAGCCTATTTCAAGCTCTTGTTGATCTTCTATGAAGGCTGACTTTCAGGCCCCTTGCTTTTAATCTTTTAATATTTGCTATTGTGTACACCATAAATAAAAATATACATTTTTGATAATGGGCGCGATCACACACACAATCAGCCACACCATAGGCGCAAATGCCGGGCGGATTTAAAGGGCGCGATCAGACACGAACATCTGGGAAGTGCCCTGCACCCGTCGGCAACCCGTTTTGTTCCACCGCAGAAGCGGAGTAAAAAGACACCAGGGAAAGTCCGATAGCGAACGGGTTGCTACAGGCCACGGATGGACTTTCCCCTGTCTGATTGCTGCAGCGCGCTCTCATGCCGTCGGGAGGGTCTGATCAGGCCATCCCGACTGTGCCATTTTTTCCCCCCCCCCCTTCTCGGTATGTGCATCATTGCACATGTCATAGGGAGCTCTCGTGCTGAGATGTGATTCATCGATTCCCTGTTTAAGCGCATCAGGAACAAACGGCAAAAATACCCAACTCACCTGCTGTTGCGTCTGATCATGCAGTGGCGGGCTGCCCCTGCAGCTTCAAAGGACTGTGTGAGTGTGCAACTGCGGGTCAAATTCCTCCGAGGGAAATAGCCTCCCCCCCCCCCACGTTATCTCGCGAGTGTGATCGCCACCAATATTTACCTTTAAGTTAGCTTGATCCTTCAAACAGTGCTGATATCCCAGGATTACAACTGATCTCCAGATGACAGTTCCCCTGTAGAAAATGGCTGCCTTGGTGGGCAGACTGTATGGCATTACACCCTGCCGAGGTCCCTCTGCTCCCTAAACCCCACCCTCCCCAGGCTCCACCCCCAAAAAACTCCAGGTATTTCTCTACCCTGAGTAGGCAACTCTAAGTGACATCACTGCATCAGGCAACATTTCCCTTCCCCAACCCCCATCCCCCCCAAACTCCTTGGGAATCCAGGTAAGCCCCGATGTGCTGCCTAGTGTTGCCAACCTCCAGGTGAGGCCTGGAAATCTCCCAAAGTTACAATGACTTTCCATACTACAGATTTCCATTCCCCTGGAGAAACTGTTTTGTAGTGGGGGGGGGGGGTCTACAGCATTATACCCTGCTTCCAATGGCTCTGGTAGGATCTGCTTTCCAATTATTAGGTAACAAAAAAAAATCACACTCCAGCATTTTTCAGCATGTGTCACAGCTAATGTTGTGTATCTTGTCATATGTAGGTGTTCCAAATTATATACTGGGAGTACAACCACACAGGTTAAAGTTCATATTTTGGAACATTCCTCAAGAATCAGCAATAAAAATTTAGAAGCACCTCTGAGTCAGTGTTTTCTGAAAGAAGGTCATGGTGATGATGAGTTTAAATTTCTAGTATTACATACAGTGAAGGAGACAAGAAACATAGATGTGCACAAAACATTTTTAAAAATTGAAGCTAGATGGATATATCACCTAAATACCTTAGAGCCACATGGACTGAATTCTGCTTTAGACCTTAGCTGCTTTAGATGTGCACAAAACATTTTTAAAAATTGAAGCTAGATGGATATATATCACTTAAATACCTTAGAGCCACATGGACTGAATTCTGCTTTAGACCTTAGCTGCTTTTTGTGAAATGATGCTGTAAAAAATCTGTTGTGCACTACAATGAGAATAACTTTATAAATCCAGTTTATATTATAATAAGAATGATCTTATAAAATCTACAATTTATAAAATGCAATTTAAAAAATCCCCCCCCCTGATGTTGGCTGTATAATGATTTTTGTAACAAATTATTTGATCAGCATGTATTCTATTATGTGTTGGGTTTTTTAAAAAAGACAAAACAAAGTCACCACCTGTAAGTAATTAATGAGAGGGGTAGAGTTAAAATGTGTAGAAAGGAACAGGGCAACAGAGAGATATTGCAAGCTACAACAAAGGACTTTATACTGACATGGATTGAAGTTGTGTAATAGAATTCTACAAACAAATTTGACAAGATTAGTTGTGAGTAGGTTAAGTAGGCTATTTTGTTCAAAGTGGTGAGTTTCTCTCTTCTCTTACTGTGGTATTGTAAGAAGTACTGCTGTGTTCCACTGACTGCCAGGTTTGCCTTGAGAAAGGTCGGAAACTGGGATCTTTAGCTGGCCCGTTGGAAGCCTTAACAGTTGCCACGCTTAGACTAAACATACATGAGAAGAAACTGATGAGGAAATAATTAGAACTGAACTTTGGCACGAGTACTTTATTTATTTAAAACATTTACCCATTATTACTTTTGCAGGTATATGTTTATATGAATGTGCTTGGTAAACAATATAATTGACTATACGTTACACTGAGTAATTATATCATGGCAGTATTTTGGTTCTTCTTAACTGCTTTTCCCGTGACCTCTCGCATATTGCTGACCCCCTGGAGCCTGGCGACCATCCTGACGAGGTCATTCCCCTCCTCAAACCCCACCTTCCCCAGGCTCCACCCCCAAATCTCCAGGAATTTGTTGGGATATGGCAAGATCTACATCTCAGTCATTATAGGGTTAACATATTTGTTATGGTTCTACCAGAGACCTCGCCTGGAAATGCAACTTGGCTCAGAGCCAATCCTGTATGTTAATTAGTGTGTTTGAGAAACTGATTGGATGGTTTTAATCAGGGCTATTTTTGGGCGGGAACGCACAGGAACGGAGTTCCGGCTGGCTCCCAAGTTGGCCACGCCCAGCAGGAACTCATTAGCATAAAAGGCCACACCCAACAGCAGAAACTCATTAGGACTGGCTACATTAGGGGTGTGTGGCCTAACATGCAAAGGAGTTCCTGCTACCAAAAAAGCCCTGGGTTTTGACAACAAACAAGGTAAACAGAATAACAAGCAAAAGGTGGGTGTGGCTGGATGACCACACTTCTGGTAACATGGGGGTGTGGCCTAATATGCTAATGAGCTGTGCTATCAGGGGTGTGGCCTAATACGCTAAGGAGTTTCTGCTGTTGGGTGTGGCCTGTTATGCTAATGAATTC
>NW_015172110.1:112011-146425 GCF_001447785.1 Gekko japonicus
TCCTGCTGGGGTTTTTCTACCAAAAAAGCCCTGGTTTTAATTTACCAGTGTTTGGGTTGGCTAATGAGCTTGAGCTCCTTCCTGTTCCAAAAGAGAGGTTGCTAGCTCAGCAGCCTCGCCCTAGTCTTTTACTTTTTTCCTCTTAGAGACCTGTGCTATGTACTAGCCTATTTTGCTGTATAAATATGTAGCTTAGGACTTTGTTATTTCATTAGAACTTTCCCGTTTCCCCCCCTTCCTAATGGACTTAGATAAAGAACTTTGTTTTGATTAATAACTCTTGTTTCCCTGCCTTATTTACCCAACAGAATTCCCCAACCCAGAAGCTGGCAACCCTATCATCAAAATAGTCAGGGTCATGCCCGACGAAACTCACAACCTAAAGTCTATCAGTTGAGAGGGAACAGGGGGAGAGGAAGAGTAGGAGTTAGAAACAAACCCTGGGAAGTTCAATGAAGCATTCATAGGAAAGTTTACTTTTAACAGACAATCTGAAGAAAGGAAAATGACATGGCGGGGGAAACTGAGTTTGGATTTCTCAGAGCCGTAGATTGCCTTCCTAATTGACCATTACATCTAAAAAAATTGAACTTTGCAGAATCGTTGCTGTCGAATCTGATTTTCATTACTGACTCTCTGACCCTTTCCAGACAACCCCTCCATGTGGCGACTGAACATACGGGGAGGGAGAGCAGGCCCGCATGGCCCCAATTCTGTCTCTGTGTAATCACCAGGTCATTCGCACCATGGGATTGTGCAGAGGGAGTGACCGTGTGTATGCTCCCTCCCTGGGATCTGCAATGATCAGAAAGCTGTGTTGCTGACCATGTGGAAGGTAGCAAAAAAAGACCCAAAGGAAGCTGTGCAAATTGCGCTTGTAATACATAACATGCAATGTAACAATGTAACAATAAATATGGAGGTGAAAAATATAATAATAAATTCTGGGTAATATAAATGAGAAGGAAGTATTCAACAGATGCTGATGAGGTTTTCCGGAGTAGACTTCGTTTTGTAAAAAAAATTCTTCCAAAAGTCCTTAATGGGATTCAAGAACAATACAGTCATATGCAATATTCCTTAAATAAAGGCAAAATATACCATGGCTAATAAAATATTATTATACATACAGAAAATATCTCTCATGTATCCACAGATTGCAATCATTTCAACAGGTTACTATGCAAAATCAGAAAGGAAGATAGAAGAAGAATCAAGGCGACTTATTAACATTCCAAGGAACAAATTATTCAACAGAATGGGGATAACCCAGCTATCTTACCCAAGTCCATAATGAATGGTAGGTATCTCTTGCAGAAATTCTAACATCACCGGCAGAGGTCATTTCGGGGGGGAATGCGGGGGATCGCAGTTCCCCCGGGTGAGGTGCAGGGGGTGGGGCACATGACGAAGCCCCGCCACCTGCTTCCGGCCGCCCCGCTTCCAGCCCTCATTCAGCCAGTTGGAGGCAGGAGAAGAGGGAGGGAAAGTTGCTTCCTCCCCGCCTCTCCCCACCCCTGCCTGCCTGGGGCCAGGGAGGGCCTTGGCGGGGCTTCCTCGCACTCCTGCTGGCCTTGCAGGTCCACCGCCGGGCCCCTGATGTCAGGGGGTGTGGCATATGCTAATGAGTTATGCTAATGAGTTCCCCTAGCTCTTTTTCTACGAAACGACCCCTGATCACCGGGCAAAAGCCTTAACAGGTGTAACTCTGATGCTACTATATAACTCAATTACTACAAACAAATATCATCCAAACAAAAACTTACAGCAAAAACTAACAGCAAGGACTTGATGTAAGTGTCTGCTGTATCGTTTCATATTCTTTGCTGTATATTGTTTGCTGTCCTTGCTGTTAGTTTCTGCAGTCTATGGATACATGGGAGATATTTTCTGTATGCCAGAGGCTGGCATCCCCAGAAGAACTCCAGCTCCCACCTGGAGATTGGCAACCCTAAGTGGGGCTGGTTTGCTCATGCTCGCTCTCTCTTCCTGTATGTTCAGTCAACAGACGTGACGGTGTCCCTACAGGGCTTCAGAATCCATGGATTCAGGTAAGAATGGGTTAACATGCTCAGCATTTTTTTTGGGGGGGGGGAATTATTTTGATGCTACCGAAGATGCTGCGAGGACCAATATCTTTTAGATGGCAAAATATAAACCCGCTTGTCCTTCCCGCTGTTGCTTCATCTGCATGCTGTTGGAGTTGCTCCGATGTCCTACATCCCATAAAGGGATAGATAATCTGGTAATACGCCAGTCATTTCCCAGAAAACGTCTGCATTTGGAAAGCAATTCACATCATCATCTCTGCTAAATTCATGCAAATTAAAAAATGCAGGACGCGTTACAACAAATATCTTTCCTCGGGGTAGAATTATACCCTTGTCATTTCTGTTGTCTTAGCCATTTCGGGGGCGGGGGGGGGAGACACCACTTATGTTTATTTAAATCTTTTCACATAAATGCAAAAAAATATTTGTACAAGGAGGACGATATAGGTAATGATGGATTAATGACTGAGCCCACTAGGTGAGGTCCCTCCCTTATGCAGAAAGTTTCTATCAGGTTGGGAACTATTAAAGCCGTCAGGTACGGTTCAGCTGGAGCACACAGAGCAAGCTGCACCCTTTAGCAGGACCGCGCATGATGCTGCCGTATCCTGAGCTAAATCATTGGTCCATCAAGGTCAGTCTTGTCCTAGGGTTGCCAGCTCTGCTGAAGGAAGTTCCTGGGGTTTGGGGGACTGAGCCTGGGGGAGCAGGGTTTGGGGAGAGCAGGGCTATTTTGGGGCAGGAACACACAGGAACGGACTTCTGGCTGGCTCCTGAGTTGGCCACGCCCAGTTGGCCCACTCATTAGCATAATAGGTCACACCTAACAGCAGAAACTCATTAGGATTGGCTACATTAGGGGTGTGTGGCCTAACATGCAAAGGAGTTCCTGCTACAAAAAAAGCCCAGGGTTTTGACAACAAGCAAAGTAAACAGAATAAGAAGCAAAAGGTGGGTGTGGCAACATGGGGGTGTGGCCTAATATGCTAATGGATTTCTGTCATTGGGTGTGGCCTATTATGCTAATGAGTTTCTGCTGTTGGGTGTGGCCTGTTATGCTAATGAGTTCCTGCTGGACTTTTTCTACCAAAAAAGCCCTGGGGGAGAGGATGTCTGGGTTCCCAGTCAATCACACTCAACACCAGGATCTTCAATAGATTCAGTTTATTGAGGGAGAAAGTACACGAGACACCTTAAATTCTTGTGTCAGGAATGGCGGGGAAGGCGTGAACCCTAGAGGATATACCCCCTTCAAAGGAGACCCCCCGATACTACAAAGCCAATAAGCAGGCACCCTGCAGCGGGCCGAGCGAGGAGACGCCGCCACTCCAAGGACACCTGGTGAGATAAGCGGCTGCAGCAGAGAAGGGAGGAAAGGAGGGAGATGAGCGAGCTCCAGGCCTCTGCCCCTCCCTCACATTCCAAGCCATGGCAGCGGCAGCTGACAGAGGAGGGACTTTAGTGGCGTATAATGCCATTAGAGTCCACCTTCCAAAGAGACCATTTTCTCCAGGGGAACGGATCTCTCCACCAGGAGATCAGTTGGAATCCCAGAAGATCTCCAGCTACCACCTGGAGGTTGGTAACCCTAACCCATCTGTATAATTCTACCAATTGCTCCACTGGAAGTTGGTCTCGTAGGTCGACATTACCATTCCTGGCCTCTCGACGTCGAAAGGCAAGAACTTAGGGAACGCGCAGCCAGCAGATGCTCCCCAAGCAGGTTGGGGACTTTTGACATGGGCCCTACTGCGAAGTATCTGTCAAGTTTAACAGCCCCACATCATCGGAAAGCATACATGCTTGCACGCTTTAATGTTCTGCCATCGGAGGTGCTTTCAGGGAGGTACCGCCAGATACCATATGTAGACAGACTTTGTCCTTGCTCTCTAAAAGATATAGAATCCACTACACACACCATACTTCATTGCCCCCTCTCTAGGGATATCCGATCTCGTTTTATTACTCAATTTCTAGAGGGTAAGAGCTGGCACTCTGATAACCCAATTGTTCACTTTCTTCTGTTTAATTCTAATTGTGAAATAATGGAGGCTGTTGCAAAACCTTTATACTATGCAATCAGAAGACGAGGCTTGAATAGCCAAGAGTAAGTGACTGATGCATCTTAGTATTTCCCCGTATTTCCATGATGTTTTGTGCTTTCATGCCAATAAAGGTTTTGTGTGTGACCATTCCTGGTTGCCACTGGAAAGACTCACAGCCATCAATTTGTATATTTCTCTCCATTGCTCCACTGGGAGTTGGTATCTTAGATTAGGGTAGCCAATCCCAGGTTGGGGAATTCCTGAAATTTGGGGGGGTAGAGTGGGACAGGGAGGGAACTCATCAGGGTACAGTGCCGTGGAGTCCATCCCCCAAAGCAGCCATTCCCTTCCCACCTAGCAGAGGTTGTGGGAGGGCCTATTCATAAAGCCACTGGAGCACCTGGTAAGGACAGGTGGGCTCCCAGCTCAACAGGTCCATCCTCTGCCCTAAGCAGTGTTCAGTGTCTGGCATAGCCATGCAAACCCCAATCTGGATGGGCCACACGAGCCCAATCTCATCTGATCTCAGAAGCTAAGCAGGGTCAGCCCTGTTTAGTACCTGGATGGGAGACGACCAAGGAAGCCCAGGGTTGCGATGTAGAGGCAGGCGATGGCAAAACCACCTATGAGGTTGCCATAAGTCAGCAGCAACTTGATGGTACTTTTCACCATCTATGTCGCCAGGGCACTGACGGGCAAAGCTGATGCTGAAACTTAGTTTTCTCCAGGGGTCGTTTCGTAGAAAAAGAGCTAGGGGAACTCATTAGCATAACTCATTAGCATATGCCACACACCCTGACATCACCGGAAGTGTGTCATAAGGCCACATGCCCTGACATCACCGGAAGTGTGTCATAAGGCCACACACCCCACCCCCAACGGTCCCGGCCGCCGCCGCCGGCCTTGCAGCTCCACTGCCGAGCCCCATGAGGGGCCCGGCGGTGGACCTGCAAGGCCGGCGGGAGTGCAAGGAAGCCTCGCGAAGGCCCTCCCTAGCCCCAGGCAGGCAGGGGTGGGGAGAGGCAGGGAGGAAGCAACTTACCCTCCCTCTTCTCCTGCCTCCTCCTGGCTGAATGAGGGCCGGAGGTGGGGCGGCCGGAAGCAGGGGGCGGGGCTTCGTTATGTGCCACGCCCCCCGTACCTCACCTGGGGGAACTGCAATCCCCCGCGATCCCCCCCGAAATGACCTCTGGTTTTCTCTCTTCCCCTTGACATCTATGGTTACTCCCCCGATTCAGTTTGGTGTAGTGGTTAAGAGCGGTGGGCTCTAATCTGACGAACCAGGTTAGATTTGATTCCCCACGCCTTCACATGCAGCCAGCTGGGTGACCTTGGGCCAGTCACAGTTCTCTCAGAGCTCTCTCAGCCCCACCTACCTCACAGGGTGTCTGTTGTGAGGAGAGGAAGGGGAAGGCGATTGTCAGCCACTCTGAGACTCCTTTGGGAAGTGAAGGGTGGGGTAAAAAAACCCAACTCTTCTTCTTCTAATAAATTCATACAGTCTATCATCAGCAGAGGAGATATATCTTCAGGGTTGTTAGCAGAGAGGTTACAGGCTGTCATTAAAATTGGATTCTCCTTAGGATAAGCTTCTTACCACTAAGATTGCTTCTGCTACTTTGTAAAGAGCTATTTATAAATCTCAATGAACTTACTAGTAGCAAAAGTAATACTATTTTTATCCCGCAAAGCCAAGGATCTCAATTTACTCGACAGGCAGCATGTTCTTTCTCACACAGTCACACTCTCTTTCATTTCAATGGGTTGGATCCAATCAGCTTTTTTCCACTGGTGAAAAAAGGTTGTGCCGGGGATGGGGGACCTGCATGAATGAAAGCCACGTGAGAGGGGAGCTGCAGTGAAGAGGGGAATTTGGGTCAGTGGGTGAAAAACCTGGTTGGATTCAACCCAAGATGGGTAGCCCTGTTAGTCCGCCTGTAGCAGCAGAAAAGAGCAAGAGTCCAGTAGCACCGTAACAACTAACAAAATTTGTGGCAGGGTAGGAGTTTTTGTGACTCACTGTTCACTTCTTCAGGTAGAAAAGAGCAAGAGTCCAGTAGCAACTTAAAGGTCCTGTCCATACAAGGCCTTTTGGGCCAGGAGCGGGACGGAACGGGGGCGGAGCGAACGGGCGTGATCCCACCGCAACATCTGGGAAGCGTACCGTCTCCGTCCCTGATCCGGCCCTTCCAGCGCTGCTCCGCACCAAAAAAGAACCACCTACCGAGGTGGTTCTTTTCGAAGGGCCGCAGCAACGCTGACCGTGGGATTGCCAGCGTGTCCTTGCGCCGGCGCATCCCCGGCTCCTGGCCGAACTGCGCATGTGTGAGCATGCGCAGTTCGCCAGGCTCCCCTCCCCACCGTCGCTTTCTCCCCGGCATCTGATCGTGCCGGGGAGCAATGGCGCCGTGGCTCGGGGGATCCGTGAGATCCCGCCGCGCCGTCTCAACTTTGCTGTGGCTCACATTAGCCGCAGTTCGAGCGTTCTTTTCCCTGCCGTGTGGCAGGGATCAAAGACTAACTAAATTTGTAGCAGGGTGGGAGTTTTCATGAGTCACTGCTCGCTTCCTCGGTGACTCAAGAAAGCTCATACCCTGCCACAATTATTTTTCTTTTAGTCTTTAAGATGCTACTGGACTCTTGCTCCTTTGTACTGGATTCTACTGGATTCAACCTGATGAGACTTAAGGATATGCCGCTCGAAACTGTACAGTGGCTACTGCCCTTTGCATTCAGAAAAACCTTTTTAAAAATCTAACTTCAAAGTATTGTTTTTAAAGATCTTGTAGTTTTTTAAAGATCCTGTGGGTTGCCAGTGTTCCCTCTAAGATGAGTAAATGTGAGCCAGCTCACAGTTTTTTAGCCTCTGGCTCACAGATTTTTTGTCTTAGCTCAGGAAGGATGGCTCCAGAGCAAACTAATTGATGCAGGAAGCAAAATGCTCACTGACAACTTCAATGCCAGCAGCTCACAAAGTAGAATTTTTGCTCACAAGACTCCACAGCTTAGAGGGAGCATTGGTTGGGACCCAAGAGTGGGTCTTGAAGCCTCTGAAAGTGGGTAATGGGTCAGCCCTTCCCCAATGGCTGCCCCTGCTCTTTCCAATGTCTTTTTTTGTGTGTGTGTATTTTAGAAACCAAGATCTGACCATGGAAAAAGGTATCTTAGGCCCCGGTCACACGGGAGGTTTAGGGCCGGAAGAGGGATGGATCAGGGCCGCAGCAAACGGGCGCGATCCCACCGCAACATCTGGGAAGCATTGTGCACCCGTCCCCGATCTGGCCCTTCAGGCCAAAGATCCATAGTTAAAATAAACCACCTATAGAGGTGGACCTACCAGAAAGGCCACATCAAGCGTGGCCTTGGGATCGCCGGCGCGTCCTTCTGCCGGCACATCCAAGACTCCTGGCCGAACTGCGCATGCACACACATGCGCAGCCGGCTGTCTTGGTCTCCGCTTGGTGGCTTCCTCCTTGGCATCTGATCGTGCCGGGGAGCAACGGCGCGGCGGCTCAGGGGATCTATGTGATCCCACTGCTGCGTGTTTCTTTTGGTGCTGCTCTGAATAGCTGCACTTTGCCCGTGTTTTTTTCTGTTGTGTGGCAGGGACCTTATATTTGAAGAAATTATTTGGGTTCCCCCCCCCCCCATTACTGCTTATACATCGTGGCCAAGTAAAATGTGTCCTGATGGTTACTACAGTGAGTTTCATAGAACCTTAGTGGGGATTAGAGGGAGTAATGGAGAAGGGGAGGGTGGCCGGGGGCTGGAACGTCACCTCCATATGCAAAGGATGGACGGCTTCAAAAGGGAATTAGATAAGCATATGGAGCAGAAGTCCATCCGTGGCTATTAGCCACAAGGTATAGATAGGGGCTCTGGGGCAAGTGATGCTCTGTCTTCTTGGTGCTTGGGGGGGGTCAACAGTGGGAGGGCTCCTAGTGTCCTGGCCCCACTGGTGGACCTCCTGATGGCACCTGGTATTTCTGGCCACTGTGTGACACAGAGTGTTGGACTGGATGGGCCTTTGGCCTGATCCAACATTGGCATCTCTTATGTTCTTATGTATATGTTGAAATGCCTCTTGCTTCGGGTTCATGGGGGGGGGCAGCTGTGCTCTTTGTGCAGTGCTTGCTGGTAAAAGAAGAAGAAGGAGAGATTGGATTTATACCCCCGCCCTTCACTTGGAGTCTCAGAGCGGCTTACAAACTCCTCTCCCTTCCCCTCCCCACAACAGACACCCTGTGAGGTGGGTGGGGCTGAGAGAGCTCTGACAGAAACTGCTCTTTCAGGAACAGCTGTGCCAGAGCTTGTGACTGACCCATCAGCAGGTGCAAGTGGAGGAGCGGGGAATCAAACCCGGTTCTCCCAGATCAGAGTCCACGCACTTAACCACTACACCAAACTGGCTCTCCAGTTAACTGGTAGGAAATAGAATGCTGAATTAGATGGATACCAAGGTCATAGTTTGCCTAGGGTGCCAAAAACCCTTGTGACAGCCCTGGATGGGTCACTGTACCAAGTAAATGTGGACTTGCGGGTCCCCATACCAAAAAAACCAAAAACCAGTGTTAGAGTGAGTGATTCAGCATTCCCGGACATTGGGGGGTGGGGGCATGCTACATCACTCTAAGGGTGTACAGGTGTTCTCTCCTTGAATGGGATGCCTCTCTTTGTCTTAACCTGGGAGCTGCCCTCTGATCCCTCCTCTCTTTTGCTTTGTCCTCTCACTTACTTCACATGGCCTTCCCTGGAGACACATGTCTCTGCAGGTCTCTCCTGTAAATGCAGTGTCCTCATGCTCCCATACACATGATGCTGGTCAAGCTGGCCACTAGTGATAGGGAAAGTACTCTTTAGATTAGGCTTCTCTCTCTCCTTTGGACCGCAACCAGGATGTGAACTGGATCTACTTGAATCAATGTCAGTTTCCCTTTTTTGCAATATATTATCTATTTATTTATTTATTTCATTCGACTTATTATACCGCCCTGACCCCAAAGGGCCTCTGGGCGGTTTACATAGGGGGTTCTAAGAACGCTTTCATCCCTAACTAGGGCCACATGGTGTAGGGACGGGGCTGCCTACCGGCACCCAGGTGGTGGGCCTGTTGTTTTTCCTCCAGCTCGGCTCATTTTTTCCCCCGGCGGTCTTCGGTCGGGACGTTCGTCCTGGCGTTCAGGGTGCCTTCCTTTCGGCGGGACCGTTCAGGCGCACAGTCCATGTCCGTTCCGGCCTCAGCTGTGTCCATTAGGCTCCGCCGCGCCCGCGTTCCACGTCATCGCGCGCCTTCCGGTTTCCGCCTCCGCCGTCGTCAGCCGCACGATGTTATGCTGGCCACCAGGGATTGCTCCAACGACCTCGCCGAGCTGCATCGCCACATCGCCTCCACCGCCAATGCTGCCGTCGATGTTTTTGCCGCCGGTATCTCCACCACACACCTCGCCCAAGGAGGGTGCCCCCTACCTATCTAAGGGTAGGTACCCATTTGTCTACTCGCATTATATATTTAACCGCTTTCGAGCCGCTGGTGGTTCTCGAACAGCCGTAGTGGCTGTTCAAAGTTGTTAAGGCAGGCGTATTGGGTGATTTATTTTCTGCACTCAGTATCGTGCTTCTGTGACCGGGCAAAACTCTGCTATATTAACCAAATATCCCAATACATAGTGGGGGCATCCATGCTGTTTGTGCAATGTTTGTTGGCTCCTCAAAAACATCTGGTGAGCCACTGTAGGAATTAGAATGCTGAACTAGATGGATGCCTAGGGTGACAAACATCCTCGGGCCAGTCTTGTATGGGTCACTATACCGAGTAAATTTGGACTTGTGGGTCACCATACTGAAAAAGCATGAGAACCACTGCTTTATAGAACATTGACAAAACTTTGCAAGGTCATTGGAAAGAACGGCTGTCAAAGCCTGCCAGTTCTTGTTCATCTTTTACAAGGATGTAAATTCCAGTATTTCAGATTTCTGATACATAAACTTGCCTATGAAAAATGTCAAGGCAGAAAACTCTTCACTCGGAAGGGGCAGGCACCAAGGGGAATTGAAAAAGAGCCGCTTTCTCTGACTTTCTGATCACTGTCAAGATATTCCCTACCTGCCCCCTGACCTCCTGCTGCATCTCTTTAGAAATACAAATGCCCGATTCAGCAAATTCAGATGAATGAAAGAACAGAGGGTATCGTTTGGGGCGAGCAGCCAATAACATCAAGCAAACAAATAAATAAATGCAAGTATCTATAATAAAATAGGGCTGCCATGTTCAGTAGATTAATTGGTTATTATGTCAATTAATTTTAAAAAATCCTTATAGAGCCCCTATAGTGTATTGATTGCATTGGGGTCCCCACCAATGCTCCCTCTAAGCTGTGGAGTCTTGTGAGCAAACTGGCATTAAAGTTGTGAGCCAGCGATTTGTCTACTGCATAGATTAGTTTGCTCTGGAGCCATCCTTCCTGAGCTGAGACAAAAATGTATGAGCTGGAGGCTAAAGAACTGTGAGCTAGCTCACACTAACTCAGCTTAGAGGGAACACCGATTCCCACCATGGTACCTATGTGCGCCATGGTACCCACCAACATCTTCCCTGCCACTCGCCAAGAGTTTTTAGAAAGTGGGTGGGGGTAGATGGGGCTTTTGCCCAGCAAGGCTTTCGATTGGCCATTGGAGATTTGATTGGCTATGAGATTTTTTAAACTGTTGCTTTGGCAGCAGCTGCCACTACACCACAAGGTCCTTCAACGTGTAACTGAAGGTACAAAGTGCGGCAGCCATTTTAGGCCTGACTCCACCTCATACAGCAACCATTTTGGGACAGCCATTTTAGGGCTGACTCTACCTCGTACAGCAACCATTTTGGGACAGCCATTTTGTGGCTGTGCCCACCATGCTGTGTCAGAATTCCAGATGTGACCTCAAACTAAGAAAGGTTGGGGACCCCTGGATTAAAGTTGTGGGCTAAGATCTGGGAGACCCTGTTTCAAGTCCTCACTTTGCCATGAAGCTCACTGGGTGACTGCCTCCCAGTTCTTTGGTGCTTCCTTTACAGTGGGATGGTGGGCTGCAGAAGAAGGGTGTTAGACGGGAATAGCCCTTCTGTGAGTAGAACCCGTCCTTGTGATTCTTGGGAACCTACCCATAGTCTTAATTCAAGTCATACTAAACTGCACTAAGAATTAGCTCAAGAGGCAGACCAGCAAAGAACATGTCCATTTCCATTCAGAATTCTCAAGTACTTATCACATTTGAGTGAGTTTGGTATAGTGGTTAAGTGCGCGGACTCTGATCTGGGAGAACCGGGTTTGATTCCCCACTCCTCCAATTGCACCTGCTGGATGACCTTGGGTCAGTCACAAGTTCTTTCAGAGCTGTTCTTGAAAAAAGAGCTGTTTCTGTCAGAGCTCTCTCAGCCCCACCTGCCTCACAGGGTGTCTGTTGTGGGGAGGGGAAGGGAAAGGAGTTTGTAAGCCGGCCTGAGACACCTTTGGTAGTGAAGGGTGGGGTATAAATCCAATCTCCTCCTCCTCCTCCTCCTCCTCCTCCTCATCGCGTCCGCCTCCTCCTCCTCCTCCTCCTCCTCTTCCTCTTCTTCTTCTTCTCATAATTTAGCCAAGAAACGTCTAGGCCACTTTCACACACACGAAATAATGCGGTTTCAATCCACTTTCAGTGCACTTTGCCACTGGATTTTGCTGTGTGAAATGGCAAAAATCAATTGCCAACAGTCACTGAAGTGGATTGAATTGATGCATTAGTTAGCACCTGTGAAAGTGCCCGTTTCTCAAAAGGTGAGGGAATATCCGGTACCTCTTTGCGATGCCTTCTTGACAATTGTGTTGAAATTAGCACTTCCTCTCACTGTATACTAAATGATGTTGGAACTGACCTGATTACGTTGATCTGGTTAAAGGAATCCACAACATTATACTGCAGAGATCCCATTGCTTGTATTTATTTGTTTGTTGGATTGTTTGTTGGATTGTCGGAGCGGGCTCAGGGCGGCTTACAACGTTTTAAGTGCAGATATAGTTAAAACATCAACAACATATAAATAACTTAAAATTAGCAATCATTTAAGACACATAAGACATATAAAACACTGGAACGTTTCAAGTAAAAGAGCAACAGTCCTTTATGGTGTCACTTGGGTGATTATTGGATGACTCTTCTTTCAGACCAGCTCAGTTCTCATTGTTATATGGCAGGTATGGCTGAGGACACGACGGTAAGATCCAGGGCACAATGGTAAGATCCAGGGCACTGACTGGCAGCAAAGATGGCAAAGCCAGGGCACAGGGACACTCCTCAGTGTATGGTGCGGCTCCTAGTCGAACGCCTGGCGGAAGAGCTCCATTTTACAGGCCCTGCAAAACTGTAACAGGTCCTGCAGGGCCCTGATCTCTTCTGGGAGCTCATTCCACCAGAGTGGAGCCACCACTGAGAAGGCCCTGGCCCTGGTTGCAGCCAGTCTGACATCCCTGGGGCCTGGAAGGGCCAACCAGTTTTGCACCCCTGAACACAGTGCTCTCCGGGGAACATGTGGGGAATGGTGGTCCCTCAGGTATGCAGGACCCTGACCATATAGGGCTTTAAAGGTTAAAACCAGCACCTTGAAATGAATCCGGTATGCTATTGGCAGCCAGTGCAGTGCTTTTAGTACCGGCTGGATGTGCTCCTGTATGGGGATACCCATCAACAGCCTGGCTGCCGCATTCTGCACTAGCTGCAGCTTCCAGATTTGAGACAGGGGCAGCCCCATGTAAAGAGCCTTACAGTAGTCCAATCTCGAGGTGACCATCGCGAGGATCACTGTTGCCAAGTCGTTGTGTTTGAGGAAGGTAACCAACTGCCTGATCAGCCGAAGATGATAAACGGCCAATTGGGCAGTGGCTGCTACCTGGGCCTCCATTGTCAAGGAGGCATCCAAGAGCACTCCCAAGCTCCTAACCTCCGGCGCTGGCACCAATGGAGCCCCATTGAAGGTCGGAAGTGGGATCCCTAGCCCCGGGCCACCTCGACTCAGGCACAGGTCTTCGCCGGATGCAATTTCAATTGACTCAGTCTAAGCCAACAAGCCACCGCTTGCAACACCCAGTCCAGATCTTCCAGTGTAGAGTCAGACCAGCCGCCTAACAACAGATAGAGCTGGGTGCCATCCGCATACTGGTGACACCCAAGCCCATGCCTCCGGGCAATCTGGGCAAGGGGGCGCATATAAATGTTCAATAACATTGGGGAAAGTACTGCCCCTTGGGGCACTCCACAGATCAGTGGCTGCCTTTGGGACAGCTGTTCCCCTAGTGCCACCCTTTGTCCCCGACCCTGGAGAAAGGATGCAAACCATTGTAAGGCGAGCCCCAGAACTCCGGTGTCGGTGAGGCAGTGGATCGGTAGCTGGTGGCTGACTGTGTCGAACGCTGCTGACAGGTCCGACAACAACAGCACCGACAATCCGCCTCGATCCAGATGCCTCTGAAGGTCGTCTGTTAGGGTGACCAATACTGTCTCTGTCCCATGTCCCGGGCGGAAGCCGGACTGGAAGGGATCTAGAATGGAAGCGTCATCCAAAAAGCTCTGTAACTGAACTGCCACAGCCTTCTCGATTAACTTACCCAAAAAGGGCAAGTTGGAAACCCGCCGATAATCAGTGATTTGTGCTGTATGCCTGTTTGCAAAGGCGTAAATCAAAATGATGCAATTTCTCTGAAACGGTTTGCTATGGTTTTGGTATTTCCGCTGGCAGTATGAGATCAGCAGCTAAGGCATTTACTCTTTTTTGCCAAGGACTAGATGAAATGTATTAATGATACAGTAGAACTGAAGGGACATGTGACAGCAGGAACAAAGATTGCACAAAACCAGACCAGGAAAGATGATCACAACGAGTAATTAAAATGTGGAATTTGCTGCCAGAGGATATGGTGATGGCCATAGGCACAGACTACTTTAAAGCCCCTATGCCCTGTTGTTGGCCCTCCAGAGGAACCGGTCGGCCCCTGTGTGAGACAGGATGCTGGTCCTGGACTAGATGGACCACTGGTCTGATCCAGCAGGGCTCTTCTTATGTTCTTAATGCCCAGAAAATTCTGTTAATATCCATGGTGCAGCAATTAAAGACACTGATCTTTCTTGGCCTACCAACCACCTAAACCAAACCCTTTGGAAGCAAAGAAAGAGCTTTAACAAAGCTAAGTCATAACTAATTGGTAACAGACACCCAAGGAAAGTTAAAAGAAAAATTTGCAAATAATGAGTCATGCTTGCTTTGGTCCGTTGGTCAAACTGAAAGAAAAAGAAGTTGTTAAGTAGTTAGAGCATGGAATGAGAGATATGCAATCCCCATTTCAATTGTGCTTCTCTCTCATGCAAATATTTCTATTCATGCCCTTTTCTGGTTCCTTGTACCTAGGGCTGCCATCCTCCAGATGGACCTGGATAGGGATGGGCACATGAGCCATTTAACGTTTAAACCCTTGCTGGCCGTAGCGGTGAGCAGAAAGCAGGGGTTTAAATGACTCCCACTCATTTAAACCAAACAGCTGAGTGGTGGGGAGCTCCCTGCCACTCAGCTGTTTTTCGTTAAGAGCAGAAAGCAGGGGCTTTTGAGCTGCCGAAAGCAGAGGCTGACGAACTAAAGTTCTTCACGGGTTTTGGCCAGCTTGTGGTTCATGAAGCAATGTTCGTAAACTGAAGAGCCGCCACTTCATGGCGGTTTGTGAAGAGCAGAAAGCAGGGGCCTTCTGCTCTTCATGAACCACCATGAACGACATCAAAATTCATGAAAGTCTGCGGTGGACTTCAGTTCACAAACATTGCTTCACAAACCACCAATATCCATGACGAACTTCAGTTCGTCAGCCAGTTCATGCCCATCCCTAGCCCTGGAGATCGCCTGCAATTACAACTGATCTCCAGACACCAGATATCAGTTTCCCCAGAGAAAATGGTTGCTTTGGAGGGTGGATCCTGCTAGAAGTCCTTCCCCCTCCCTAAACCTCACACTCCCCAGGCTCCAGCCCCAAAACCTCCAGGTATTTCCCAACCCAGAGCTGACAACCCTGCTTGAACCACATTTAAACACTATTTCTGCATCAATGAATGCTCTAAAAATGCCCCCCAAAATGGGCAACACCAGTGCTGAAAAAATGGTCCAAAAAAAATAATGATGCCATCATACAAAAACAAAAAAGAAATAAACAGGGGTCTGCCTGTGTTGTTGTTCAGTCACACAGTCGAGTCCGACTCTTTGCGACCCCATGGACCAGATCACGCCAGGCGTTCCTGTCTTCTGCCGTCCTCTGAAGTTTGCTCAATTTTATGTTCATTGCATCGATGACACTGTCTCACCATCTCATCCTTTGCCGTCCCCGTCTTCTTTGACCTTCAGTCTTTCCCTGCCTGCACACCTCTAAAAGGGCCAAATGAGATGTTACAGAGTTGAGCCTGGGCTCCCTGGCAAAATGGCACTCGGGAGAGAGTTATTTCTCTCTTATTGGTTGTCCCACATGCACAAAATACTGCACATGGAACATTCCAAAAGGGGGGGGGATTGCCCTCAGTGTAGGGTGGCCATCCTCCAGGTGGTGGCTGGAGAGCTCCCGGGATTACAACTGATCTCCGTTAGACAGAGATCAGTTTAGCTGGAGAAAATGGCGGCTTTGGAAGATGGACTCTATGGCATTATACACCTCCGGAGTCCCTCCCCTCCCCAAACCCTGCTCTCCCCAGCCTCCACCTCTAAAATCTCCGGGTATTTCCCAACCTGGAGCTGGAAACCATACCCCGGCACCATTTCAGGTCAGAAAGTGGCACAAAGGAGAAGGCAAGAGCCCCGCCTCCCTCCATGTCACAGTTCCCAGCTCAACTGGGCTCCTAAACAGACAGTCCCCGCAGCTGCTGCAGAGCTGTGGGAAGAGAGGGACTCAGTCTGAGGAACCCGTACTTGATTCTTTTTAAAAAACGTAACATCTGGTTGGGCCCAAAGTGTTTCATTGTTCAGAGGATAAGGCGGGGACTTTAATACTAGTCAGTCAACGATCTCTCCTGAAAAGGCAGGGCCCGCCCCTCCATCCCGAATTGTTAACCTGCTTGTGAAAAATATAGCCCTCTGGGCTGCCACGATAAAATTAAATGCCTGCTGGTCAGGTCCAGCTGCAACTGAATCATCGAAATCTGCTTTCTAAGGTACTTGCATATTATGATAATCAGATGCTAATTTTATGCCCGTATCCCTCGGAAAGCAGGCCAGATGTCTACGACTCGTTAAACATCTCTTGATATTGTATTTTGGCTTCACTCTCACAATACAGTTAGAAATATTTATGGCCAATCGTCCCTGTAGTCCAATTAATCATTTCTAAGAAAAGGACAAAATAAACAGATTAAACAAAGGGCCTGCACGAGATTGTCTCCTTCTATTAGTTCCAATTTGTATGTCATTGTGTATTCGGGGCGGGGGGCGGGGATGCGACTAGAAACCTTTGAGACTATCCTTTTTAGGAAAGGGTAGGATTGTTTGTGATCTTTCAGTAATTCATATGTGTATATTTTTAAAAAACGGAGAATGGCGTACAGGATAAAAATACCATATCTTGCTTCCTTCTCTGTTTTGAAGAGTAAAATCTAAAACAGGAGGTCCCAATGTGTTGCCCCTGGTGGCACATTCGCTCGGCAACACCTTTCCAGGCACCCACCAAACGTTTTCGGAAAGGGGGCAGGACCAGGTTGGGGCTTTTGCCCTGCACAGCTTCTGATTGGCCATTGGAGATCTGAGTGGCTGTGCAGATTCTTAAAAACATTGCTTTGGCAGCAGCTGCCATCACGGCACAAGGATCTTCACTGTGCGACTATAGGTAACCTGCGGCACGCGTTTTGTGGCTGGCTCCAGGGCTCTTTTTGTCACGGGAACTCCTTTGCATACTAGGCGACACACCCCCTAATGTAGCCAATCCTCCAAGATTTTACAGTAGCCCCTGTAAGAAGAGCTTTGTAAGCTCTTGGAGGATGGGCTACCATTAGGGGTGTGTCGCCTAATATGCAAAGGAGTTCCTGCTACAAAAAAGAGCCCTTGCTGGCTCTGTGTCCTGCGGTGGCCATTTTGCAACAGCAATCTTGAGATTATGCCCACCACACCGTATCAGAATTCCAAAGGTGCCCACAGGCTCAAAAAGGGTGGGGACCTCTAATCCCAAAGGTGCCCTTGAGTGAGGGCACAATTAGCCGTGATACTGTCCCCATGTTCGAGGTGACACTTCTATTTTCTAGTGCCAGGGGAGTCATTTAAGAGTGCCAGAGGGAGCCAATTCTGGTCAGGACCACCACAGCATGGGCGGGGAGGAGGGTGTTCTACCGTCCCTCCAGATTTGGTTTTTCCAACCCAAAACAGTCTTAGGGTTATCTATTGGCAAAGTTCTAGTTTTACAGGAGCGGCAGAAAAAGTTCTCCATCCATTTTCACCACCTCTTGTTTTAGATTTTAATCTTTGAACTGGCAACTCTACATGCAGTTCCAGTCACGGAATTCCAGCATCCCGTGTGTGAGTCTAACTATAAAAGAGAGAATTTCAATGGAGGTCATCGGTTATGCTGAAAGGATGGACAAAAATTCACCAGCCTCCCCTTGTGCCATATTCTGATCCTCAAACTGCCCCACAGAGCTACGGCTGGCTTGGTTGCAATAGTTTGTAACAGGGGTCATTTCGTAGAAAAAGAGGTGCAGGAGCTCATTAGCATAACTCATTAGCATAACTCATTTGCATATGTCACGCCCCCTAACATCACCAGAAGTGCGTCAGAAGGCAACACCCATGGCTCAGGCGCCACTGGACTGTTTTTGGATTGCTAGCTATTGGGGGGGGGAAGTGCAGCTCTGTCCTCGCAGAGGAGGGAGAGCTTGTACCTGAATAAAACTTGGTCTTAAAGGTGCCACTGGACTGTTTTGGACTGGGGGGGGGGCTCTGCAACTTACCTGGCTGCTTCTTGCTCTGACTGAGGGCTGGTGGGAGCAGGGGGTGGGGCTTGTTACATGTGCCCGCCCCCTGGGTTCTTTACTGCCGGAGCTCCACTCCTGTGCGCTCCTGCAGGAAATGACCCCTGGTTTGTAATATTAGTTCAGCACCACAAACTTGGCATGGGGGGAGGAGGCTTTGCTCAAACAAAATGGCAGGCTTGTTTTTAGAGCTAGTGTGGCATAGCGGTTAAGAGTGGGAGGCTCTAATCTGGAGAACAAGGTTAGGTTTCCCACTTCTCCCCCACATGAAGCCTGTTGGGTGACCTTGGGCCAGTCCCAGTGCTCTCAGAACTCTCTCAGCCCCCCCCCCACCTGCCTCACAAGCAGGGCTCTTTTTGTAGCAGGAACTACTTTGCATATTAGGTGACACACCCCTCATGTAGCCAATCCTCCAAGAGCTCACAGCGGCCCCTGTAAGAAGAGCTCTGTAAGCCCTTGGAGGATTGGCTACATTAGGGGGGGTGTCGCCTAGTATGCAAAGGAGTTCCTGCTCACAAGAGACCTGTTGCAGGGAGAAGGAGGAGATTGTAAGCTGCTTTGCGACTCCATAGGGTAGACAAAAGTGGGCATTGACTCACAGATTGCTTATATCTGTTTTCTCCCAAACAATTATGCCTTGCACGATGATCTTAACAAAGGGACTATAACCCTTTCAATAGCTCAGTTACAGTTAAGTCCATACTATTTGAAAACGATGGACAGCCAAAATGATTTTGTCAGCTCCTGGTTACTTATGTGTCAATTTATTAAAAGGGCATATTGGTCTCATCCTGCTTCTTCTTTTATGGAAGTCAAACGGAATCATTTCTGAAGTCAATTATTCATCTCCTCTGTCCATGAACCATGTATTGGGCTAAAGACGGTATTGACACGAAGTCTAGACATTTCAAGCAGAAATCCACTGCATGAATATCAATAAAGGGGTTATGCTAAAAATTAGGGGGACGGTTTTAAAGTCAGACAAAGTGCTGGATGCTTGATAAGGCTAATTTCAGTAATTAAGAGTTCACCTTTTTCTTGATTTCTTCCTCCCTGTTGCTCAGCATTTTTCATAATGCAACTGCCGGATTTTTAATTAAATTTCCATGGATCTTTGACTTACATCAATTCATACCATGAACACATGAAGCTGCCTTGTACTGAAACAGACCATTGGTCTGTCGTGGCCAGTGATGCCTACTTAGACTGGCAGCCGCTCCCCGGGGTCTCAGGCAGAGGTCTTTCATATCGCTAACTGCCAGATCCTTTAACTGGTGATGCCAGGGATTGAACCTGGCTGGGACCTTCTGTATGCCAAGCAGATGCTCTGCCACTGAGTCACGGCCCCAGAAGAGAACAAAGCGCACCCTACACATTTCCATAAGAAACAAATGCTGTATTTGCCCCGAGCAGGTTCCAGAAATTGGTTTAACCTTCACTTGAGCTGGGCTTTGCATGAGCTTTAAGACATCTCACAGCTGCCAGCAGCAATAAAAGAAGCATCTGAAAATGCTAATCCTCTATTACTCCACAGCCCTTGTTTGAAAAGGAAAGGCTAGATAACGTTGAATCAGAGGATAAAGGCCCAGTTTCATAATGTTCCATTATAACATTGAATCAGAGGATACATGCCCAATATCATAATGTCTCATCACCCTCCGTCAAATGGGACATGTCACGAAATCTCTTCACAAGAAACCTCCATTTTTTACAACAAGTGAATGAGGTATATGCCTTTCGCAAAACCGACTGCATTAGACTTTTTTTTTTTTTTGAAAAACTGGAACAACTGACACAGGATCCCAAAAGTTCTGCCACCACCATTTGTCCATCTTAGAATGGCCCTTAGAGTATTTCCTCAAGTGAGTTTTAAAGCAACGTTCCTTCTGAGGTAAAGTATTTGAGGAATTTTGTGGAAAGTCTAAAGAGATTTGCAAAAAAAAGTGGCAAGAATCTTAAAGAGCTCTCTCAGCCCCACCTCCCTCACAGGGTGTCTGTTGTGAGGAGGGGAAGGGAAAGGAGATTGTTGTAAGCCACTCTGAGTCTCCTTTGGGTAGTGAAGGGCAGGGTATAAATCCAATCTCCCCCCCCCCCTTCTTCTCCTGCTGTTTCTTCTTCTTCTGCTTCTGCATTTGCTTCTGCTGCTTCTGCTTCTTCCTCCAAACCTTAGGTAACCAGATGGAAGGCTGTTCCTTAAATGAAACTTCCAATGAATTTTGAGGAAAGACAAAGCTTTTCACCAGTAGAGGTATTTCTCTGGGTGGCTTTGTGCACCTCCAGTCCACCAACTTTCACCAAATTCTTGGATGATCTTAAAGATTGCAGTGATGCCTAGAGAGCCAGTTTGGTGTAGTGGTTAAGTGTGCGGACTCTAATCTGGGAGAACCGGGTTTGATTCCCCACTCCTCCACTTGCACCTGCTGATGTGACCTTGGGTCAGTCACAAACTCTGGCACAGCTGTCCTTGAAAAAGAGCAGTTTGTGTCAGAGCTCTCTCAGCCCCACCCACCTCACAGGGTGTCTGATGTGGGGAGGGGAAGGGAAAGGAGTTTGTAAGCCGCTCTGAGACTCCAAGTGAAGGACGGGGTATAAATCCAATCTCTCTCTCTCTCTCTCTCTCTCTCTCGGACAGGTGGCTCCTTAACATAATGATCTTCAGCACATTACACACAAGTAAATTCAATTGAACACATTGGGAGTTGGTTCCACATAAGTAATAGATGCAATTGGCCCTGTCCGTTATGACAGTGGTCCTTAGACTCTGGTTACTAAGCTCCAGGCGGAAACCAATGCTCTCTCTAAGCTGTGGGGTTTTGTGAGCAAAAAATTCTGCTTTGTGAGCTACTGGCATTAAAGTTGTGAGCGAGCGATTTGGCGACTGCATACATTAGTTTGCTCTGGAGCCATCCTTCCTGAGCTAAGACAAAAAAATGTGAGCCGGATGCTAAAATACTGTGAGCTAGCTCTCACTAACTCAGCTTAGAGGGAACACTGACCTTCAGACTACAGAGATTGACTCCCCTGGAGGAAATGGCAGCTTTGGAAGTTTGAGTGTATGGCATTCCAATCTGGCTGAGCTCCCTCCCCTTTCCAAACTCCCCTTTACCCAGGTACCACCCCCAAATCTCCAGCAATTTCCTAAACCAGAGTTGGTTATCCTATTGGAAAGCAAAAGTGGGTTGCGAACAGTGTTCCCTCTAAGCTGAGTTAGTGTGAGCTAGCTCACAGTTTTTTAGCCTCCGGTGCACACATTTTTGTCTTTGCTCAGGAAGGGATGGCTCCAGAGCAAACTAATTCATGCAGGAGCCAAATGGCTGGCTCACAGCTTTAATGCCAGTGGCCCACAAAGTAGAATTTCGGCTCACAAGACTCCACAGCTTAGAGGGAGCATTGGTTGCAACTCTGTCACAGATGGGTTGTAAGATGGGCATTTTCATACATAAGGCAAGAATTCCTCCCCTCCCATTCCTTAATGGCAACAGAAAGCAGGGTTTGGGTCAGGACAATGGTGGCCTTTGTGGAACAGAATAATAGACTCGTAGAGTTGGAAGGGATCTCCAGGGTCATCTAATCCAACCCACTGCACAATGCAGGAAATTCACAAATACCTCCCCCTCCACACACACACCCAGTGTGACCTCTGCTCCATTCCCAGAAGATGGCAAAAAACCTCCAGGATCTCCAACCAGACTGGAGGAACCTTCTACTTAAGGTGATCTCTTCATGTCACTTTATTGTTAAGCTGATCTTATATTGGTTCTTTAGTTACTGATGCTGGCAAGGGGTGTTGCTTCTCTGATGGATAATGGTGAAAAGAAGGATAAGGATGTCAGATAAGATGAGGAGCAAAACCAATGGTAATTCGCATTAAAATACTGCATTATGTATTAGCCAGTTGTAGCCACTGGCATTTTGTATCACGTGGCGAATTCATTAGTGTCAATTGTCTTATTTTGTTATACCCATTGGCAGGCATCAAAACTGCCGCTAATTGGACCGGAAGATATTTAGACACATGGGAAGGAAAGATTTAAAACAACTAGAATTTATATGAACAGTTCTCTGAAAATTTGAAAGTAATGTGTGAGGAACTATCTGTCTTTGCCAAACATATACATTTGGATATGAAGTATACAACAATCAGATCTTTAAGGGAGACATAAATGGGGGAAACACTGGGATTTACACACTTCCTGTAAATTCCTGCCCCAGGGTGGGCGGGCACATGGGGGCACTGTCAGCATGATAGGGTGATGCCACTTTCAGGGGGACCCAGAAGTTATGTCACACTACTCTAAGAATGGCCATCAATATCTAGAGTGGTGTGACATCACTATTGGGTTTTCCCAGGAAGTAATGCTATGCTATTGTGCCAATGGTGATTTTTAAAATTAATTTTTCTCTCACCAGCCAACAGAGTGGTGGCAGTAAGTGGGAGTCACCAACGGGAGGTCTACTGGCGACCCTAGCCCAATCCCAAGAAAATATAATCTTCTCCAGGTTCTTAAACTTGGTTACTGAACCATCATTCTGTCATTACTATCGGTGTATTGAGGTTCTGCTGCAAGATAACAATATCACCACTTCCTGGCAGACCAGAGGTGTGTTGGGGAGACAAGAGGACAACTAGGCAGTCTTGGATTTCCCTGCATTTTCAAATTTCAGTGTGTCGGGGATTTCTTAGGAGGCAGCAGCAAGTGTCTTTGCAAAATTCAAGACCCCATCTTGGGCTGGGGTCAGATGAGCTGCTTGATCTAGTGTCACTGCTGTTCCCCTCTGGCTCTGCAATGCACGTTCTAAGAGCATCGTCCCTATCCCATTAGGCAGACGCCAGCCCCCTGTTCTCACTCCTCTCCAAGTGCACACTTTCCAACACTGAGGATTATGGATTTAAATGGTTTCATTTCTGAATGTCTGGACTCTATCTTGCAAACTCAAGCCATTTCAGAACTGTGAACCTTCTGTTCCATTTTTGCACTTAAAAAAATCAGTTAGCGATGTGTGCATAACTGCATCTTTGCACTAGGCTTGTTAATCCCTGCCTGTGTGTTTCTGTGCCCAAACGGCCTGTCGTGATCAGGAGCCCCGGGGGGGGGGGGGTTTTTTTAAGGGAAAAATTGAAATAAAAAAATCCTCTCTTCCATTTCTTGGGGGGGGGCGGGGCTGGTGCTGTAAATAGTCCCTAATAAGGATCCCGTATTGGGGGCCATGATCTCACCGCTGGAACTACACTCCAAGACACATCACAGAGTTCCTCTTCCAGGAACTTAAAAATGGCTGATGTTTGTGGCATGGCAGAGAGATGAAACATTAGATTTGTTGGCACTATTGATGCTGACCAAATTTAAAAGACAAGGTTCAAATATGAGGGGGGATGCAAGCTAGATCAGGTGGGAAAGGGGGTAATTTCTGGCGGAGAGCTATGGTGGTCTTGGAACCAATGAGAACACAGATCTTGCTGGAAGGATTGTGGAGCTGTCAAAAGGAGCAGTGTTTTGAACAAGTGCTTCTGCACATGCCCTGCAAACAAAGCAAACAAAAAATGCCGCCTGAGCACCTCCTCCATGATTACCACACAGCAGTAATCTGAACGGTCAACCGTAGGGTGAATGTATGGTGAGGCAGGATAAGGATGGCGTGTTTGGATGAAACTCTCCGGAACAAATCACACTGGATAAATTAGAAGCATGGCCAGACCGTGCAAAACCTGTCGTCTGACCACAGCCGTGGTTATATTCAAAGTTAAAAAGCAAAAAGATATTCCTGTTTATGGACATTGTCAGTTCTTCTGAGATCATGCAATCATTTCAATGCATTGAAACCAGAGAGACAGAGATGGAGAGAGAGACAGAGAAAATGACAGAGAGAGCAAGAGAAAGAGCAAGAGGGAGGCAGGGAGAGAGAGAGAGGAGGGAGGGAGGGTTTCCCCAGGACACGATGTTCCAGCTGAATTCTGTGTACCTAGATGTGTTCTATTGACTCCAGAGGGAAGGAATTTGGATGTGAAATTGGGTACAGTTCTGTATCCATTGTATTCACTTGTCTTGATCTGGCACATATAATTATCTTTGGAATTGCACAGTAATTGTCTGCTCTACTCTTGTTCTCAATGTACACTACATTGTATTGAGTCATGGCCAAATGCCTTCTTTGTAAGGAGGCGACTTACTTCAAACAGAGGCGAAGAGTTCATTTTCTAGTATCCATAAGCTTACTTTTCGACGATCACAGCTGAGGCGGTTGCAAGTTAACTTGACGAAGCAATACGAAGTGGAAGGGGCCATACGCCCACTCTTTTGTCTTTGACAGTGTTCTGTCTGTCAACAAGCCAGTCAGTTGATGCAGGTAACTATGGTGGCTTCATGCCAATGTTAACTGGCAACATGAACCTTACAGGAAATGCTTCCTTTGAAAGAGGGAAGGAGGGGAGAGAAAGTGAAGCTTCTCTGTTGCCTCAAGCAGATGAGGTTAGCGGCTTCAGTCCAAGGGTGTGGCGATCTATTAAGCACATATGGCTTCTTGTGGGAAGGCAGCCAGAAGGAACAGATGAGCAACCCGGATGGCGTTGAGGGAGGGGACAGAACACAGCACTTTGACAGAGCTCTGCCCGTCAACTTCTAGATTGTAAGAAAATGGGAGTTCAGAAACCTTTCTTAATAACTGAAGGAGAAAGATGCTTGAAATATTACAATTCAGTCTGCGGTCACGCACATGAAGGCCCCTGCCACACGGCAGGGAAAAGACGGGGTGAAGCGCGGTTTTTAAAAGCTGCACCAAAAAAGAAACGCAGTGGCGAGATCCCACGGATCCCGGTAGCCGCGCTCCATTGCTCCCCGGCACGATCAGATGCCGGGAAGGAAGCTACCAGTCGGAGGGGGAGACTGCCGAACTGCGCATGCGTGAGCATGCGCAGTACGGCAGGGGGCCGGAGATGCGACGGCGGCAAGACGCGCCGCCAATCCCATGGCCAGGATGAAGCGGACCAACCGGATGAACCACCGAAGGTAGGTGGTTCATCTTTGACGCGCTTCATCGGGGGAAGGGCCGGATTGGAGGCGGGAGCGCGACGCCAGCCAGATGTTGGCGTGGGATCGCGCCCGTTTGATGTGCTTCCAATCCGGCCCGCTCCTGGCCCAAACTGCCTCGTATGAACGGGGCCGAAATAATCAACTTTCAATCCACTTTCAATGCACTTTCAAACTGGATTTTGCCTGTTCACACAGTAAAAATCCAGTTGGAAAGTGCACTGAAAGTGCACTGAAAGTGGGTTATTTAGCATGTGTGACCACAGCTTTGTCGGGTCGTACTGGATCAGACCAAAGTCTGTCTGACTTTTTGTCCAGGTGAACTGATCTCTGTCACCTGAAGATCAGTTGTAATCAGTGTTCCCTCTAAGCCGAGTTAGTGTGAGCTAGCTCACAGTTTTTTAGCCTCCAGCTCACACATTTTTGTCTTAACTCAGGAAGGATGTGGCTCCAGAGCCAACTAAGTTATGCAGCAGCCAAGTCGCTTGCTCACAACTTTAGTGCCAGTAGCTCACAAAGTAGAATTTTTGCTCACAAGACTCCACAGCTTAGAGGGAACATTGGTTGTAATCCCAGGAGATCTCCAGCCAACCACCTGGAGGTTACAAAAATAGAGAGATCACGGGATAGGTTGTCAAACTAAGTACACGCAACGTGAAAAATAATGAAAATTGCAATTTATAGAAACAATCAAATGTATGTAATGCAATAGAGATCTCAATTTCTATGTATCAAAAATTCAACAATCTTTTAGTGCCCCTTATAAACTGCTGATGCAGTCACATTCATTCGTTCAACAAGTGAACTTCATGTATTGAAACTGTCAAATGTCCTTGCTGTGATCTGAAAACGTCTTGAAAACTGGAAGCAATGGAGGTGGTCAGCTGACTCATCTTCTGTTCTATGCTCCCACAAGGCTCACAGATGACTTCTACTTGTTTATAGAGCCAGTTTGGTGTAGTGTTTAAGTGTGCGAACTCTAATCTGGGAGAACCAGGTTTGATTCCCCACTCCTCCACTTGCACCTGCTGATGTGACCTTGGGTCAGTCACAAGCTCTGGCACAGCTGTTCCTGAAAAAGAGCAGTTTCTGTCAGAGCTCTCTCAGCCCCGCCTACCTCACAGGGTGTCTGTTGTGGGGAGGGGAAGGGAAAGGAGTTTGTAAACCGCTCTGAGACTCCAAGTGAAGGGTGGGGTATAAATCCAATCTCCTCCTCCTCCTCCTCTTCTTCTTCTTCTTTTCTTCTTCTTCTATAAATTGAAATTTTCATTATTATTTTATTTATATTTATTATTTATTTATTCAGGTATTTCTACCCCGCCCTACCCCGCGAGCGGGCTCAGGGCGGCTTACAAAGGCATAAGCCCATACATAAAATTTATAAAATCCGATAAAATCACAAATCACAACCAACATACTATTAATAATAATAAAGTGCTTTAAATTTCAAGATGGTCTGCAGTTTTCACGGCGTGTATATTTAGTTTGAACACCTGGAGGTTGGCAACCATAGGTACTGGGGCTTCTCTGCTCTCTCTTTTCAACCTCCCTATTGACAGGCTTCCACCTTCCTAACCCCTGAAGAAGTGAGCGGTGACTCACAGAAGCCCCTCCCCTGCCACAAGTTTTGTTAGCCTTTAAGATGCTACCGGACTCTTGCTCTTTTCTACTGCTACAGAGAGACTAATGCATGAACACGTGAAGCTGCCTTATACTGGATGAGGCCCTTGGTCCATCAAATTCAGTGCCATCTACTCAGACTGGCAGGGGCTCTCCAGGGGCTCAGGCTTTCACATCCCCTACTACCTGGCCCTTTTAACTGGAGATGCCAGGGATTGAACCTGGGACTACCCATCTTGAATATGTGATGAGATCAGGTTAGTAGGGGCTATATCTCCACAAACCACAGAACAAAATTTGAATCCCCCCCCATTTTTAAAAAAAAGAGTTCTGGAGGCCCAATTAATTCTAAAATGGAAAGTCTGATGCTATTTACATTCAGCCGCCCAGCAGACGGATTTCCATTGCGACTAATTGTGGGAAGATCGGAATCTTTCTTCTCCCTCTCGCTCTCCTTCCCAATTTACATGTTGTTCCCATCAGTTCGTATTATGTAATGACATGAAGCTGTATAGACTTGACATGGGTATCCAAAAGAACAGTGTGTTTCCCAGGCTTCGGTAGCTACAGGGCTTGGAGCCTTCAGACGCCCACGGAGGTTTTAATCTTTTAACACCTGGGCTGACGTCCATAAGGCGGGATTCATCGCTGCGATTTTTTTCCCTCCAAAAGGTGTAGCTGTATAACATTGAGGGCACAAAAGAAGATCCCAGGGCAAAGAGTAATGCTACGGCTTGCTTTGCGCTGAATCATATGCTTTGGCAACTGAAGACCGGGGGGGGGGGGGGGGAGTATACATGAATCAACCTGGATCCACATAGGCAGAACCTCCTTGCTGTAATGCACCATACCATTACCTGACTCTAATCCCTCGGTGAAAGGTCTCCTCCCAGCATCCGGTACAAAGAAAACAAAAGTCAAAAAGTGAATTTAAATGTGGGGAAAGAGAAAATGAGACGGGACCCGGTGGAACATTAATGTATACAATAAGCCGAGGAGGCGGCTTTGTCTGTTCGGGCTTTCCAGCTGGGGAGATCAAGAAATGTTCAGGGCACCAGGGCAAGAAATGTCCCCCAAGGATATGTCTACAAGGCCTTGGAGCCAAGGGAGAGATTGGCAATTCCAGTTCTCTAATGGCAGAAACAAGGTTGCCCTAAGCAGAGGTCATTTCGGGGGGGAACGCGGGGGTGGGGCACATGATGAAGCCCCGCCCCCTGCTTCCGGCCGCCCCGCTTCCGGCCCTCATTCAGCCAGGAGGAGGCAGGAGGAGGGTAAGTTGCTTCCTCCCCACCTCTCCCCACCCTTGCCTGCCTGGGGCCGGGGAGGGCCTTCACGGGGCTTTCTTGCACTCCCGGCGGATCTCTTTTCCAAATTGGTTATGTCCTGCCCCCTCTCTTGTACATATTCTTCTGCAATGTCCTTATGTGCTCCAGTATAGGTTAAAATGGATTATGCCATGTCTTGATAAATGGACTATGCTTCCTCTAGTGACATTAGAGTAAAAGGTTCAATTCTGATTCCCAATGTACTTATTTTGTTGTTCGATTTCTAAAGGCTGCAGAGAAGTGTCAAAAAGAGGTGTTTTTAGACATGGGTTTTATTTAAGTTTTTTGTTTTTTATTGTTCAAGACTTTGGTCTAAGAACAGGGATGAAAAGGAGATTTAGCTTCTAGAAACCTGGGACTTCTTTCTTTTCTATAAACACTAAACATTTTGTCGCTCCCTGATCAGGGCAATGATCTAGCACAAAGGGCAGACAATAAACTGGTCCTGAGCTGACATCACTGCTTAGCTCACTGATGCATACGCTTGGGATTCTGATTCCCAATCAGTCCCAATTGTTGCTTCAGTACGGAGTTCCTTATTTATTTAATTTATTTATTTTTGGGACTTATACCCCGCCCTATCCAAACGGCTCAGGGCGGCAACAGACGGCAGACGCCGAGGATAAAATACATTACATTAAAAGCATGATAAATAAAACTAAAATTGGTGCTCTACAATACATATTAACAAAGACTCAAGATGGACGTCTCATTTTCAGCTGATGATATCCCAGTTCTGAGGGCCCGCATGATGTTCTTATCAGGGCAGCATTTCTCACCTCTCCCCCCAAGGCCAGGTAGATGGACGATCAGCCACAGCGATGGTCTCGTGGCAGTGGCGGCGGCTCCTACTCAAAAGCCTGGCGGAAGAGCTCCGTCTTGCAGGCCCTGCGGAACTGTACAAGGTCCCGCAGGGCCCGGATCTCCACCGGGAGCTCATTCCACCAGGTAGGAGCCGCCACCGAAAAAGCCCTGGCCTTGGTTTGGGTATGCTTGGTTTGGGTATGCTTGGTTTGGAGCCAAGCTCCAGGTGGGGTCTAGGTAGCTCCCAGAATGCCCAGGGAAATACCCAGGGAAATGCTGATTGCCAGTTTGGGGTCAGGAAGCAATCCTGGAGCTTTTTTTTTGTCATCTTCTGGGCATGGAACAGCGGTCACTGCGGGTGTGGAGGGGGAGGTATTTGTGAATTTCCTGCATTGTGCAGGGGGCTGGACAAGATGACCCCCGAGGTCCCCTCCAGCTCTATGAGTCTATGATTCTGTTAACTGATGAACTACAGAGATCAGTTCCCCTGGAGAAAATGGCTGCTTTGGAGGCTGGACTCTATGGCCTGGTACCCCCACTGAGGTTCCTCCCTCCTCTAGACCCCACTCCCCAGGCTGCACCCCCAGATCTCCAAGTTCTCTGCCATTTGTGTGACTGGTGAACTGGAAGTGAGTCAAACTGTCCGGTGTTCGAGCGAGCCTAAAATCCTTTGCTTCTCCTGTCTCTTGGCCATGATCAATTTTTAGTCTGTAGGTTTTGGGGGTGGGGGTGGGTTTTTTTTTGCTTTGACAATATTATTTATTTCGAGACAAACAAATAATAGAGCAATCAAAACGAAGTTATTAACAAACTTGGAGATTTGGGGTGGGGGTGGAGCCTGGGGAGGGTGCGGTTTGAGGAGGGAAGGGCCTGCCATGGGCCGTCATGCCATAGGCTCCACCTTCTTTTTCTTTTCTTTTTTTAAAATTTTTATTAAGAAGAGTAAAACGGCATAACAACATATTCAAACACGTCAAAAGAGCCACCTTCTAAAGCAGCCCATTCGTCCAGGTCAACTGGTCTCCGTTGCCTGAAGATCAGTTGTAATCCCAGGAGATAATCCAGCCACAGTAATTGGTCTATATTACAGTAATTGGTCTTCCGTACATCAAGAATGAAAAAGATGCTGTCTGTTATTCAACACTGGAGCTGGGCAGTGTTGGTGTTCCCAGGGCTTTTTTTGTAGAAAAAGCCCAGCAGGAACTCATTAGCATAACAGGCCACACCCAACAGCAGGAACTCATTAGCATAGTAGGCCACACCCCGACAGCACAGCACATTAGCATATTAGGCCACACCCCCATGTCACCAGAAGTCTGGTCATCCAGCCACACCCACCTTTTGCTTCTTATTCTGTTTACCTTGTTTGTAGTCAAAACCCAGGGCTTTTTTTGTAGCAGGAACTCCTTTGCATGTTAGGCCACACACCCCTAATGTAGCCAATCCTAATGAGTTTCTGCTGTTGGGTGTGCCCTATTATGCTAATGAGTTCCTGCTGGGCGTGGCCAACTCGGGAGCCAGCCGGAACTCCGTTCCTGTGCGTTCCTGCCCAAAAATAGCCCTGGGTGTTCCACTTTTGAGGAAGCAAGGCGATCACAGCAACTTGAAGCGGGCAGGGCTGTGAAGTGGATACACAAGCAGTGAGACGAGGGCGTTGTAAAGAGGAATTATAAACATCTATATCTGGGCCTTTCGAGGAATTTGACTTGGACTGTCTCTGAAGGTGGATTAATAGGACGGTTTTTGCATTTGGAACATGGGCTTTTGAGTTTCTGACTACTATGCTGTATTTTTTGGGGGGGAAAACCCTACTCTTATTTATATAGGTTTAGATTATTATACTCATTGGGTGTTATTCATTTTTCGTTATGCACGGCTCAGTCTTTTGTTATACTCATTGGGTGTTATTCATTTTTCGTTATTCATGCATGGCTCAGTCTTTTGTATCTTTTGCATTACTTACCACCTGGAGGTTGGCATCCCTAGGTGCGAGAGCTTCTCTGCTCTGCTCAGCCTCCCAGTGGGGAGGAAGGGAATGAGGAGCTCAATCCTTGGAACCGCCACCCCAGCGTATTCGTAAAGGTAGATATTTCCCATCTTTTGCTCCCCAGCAGTCCCTTCGATCCCTGAAAAGTTGATACTGAGGGTTAGGGGATCCTTGTGGATAAGATGCACTAGTGGAAATCAGGAAGGGGAAATTTTGCCCAGTTCCTTTCCTTACTACATCTGCTCATACTACATGACATTTTGTCCGTAACTGTGCCTCAACCAGTAGCATCAGCTTTTCAGGGGTCAGAGGGGTTTTCTGGAGAAAGGGGTAGTTGGGGAAGATCCCCCTTATGCTGATGGTTGATACAGCTCAGTTTCATGCAACTGACAGGGAGCTTTTCCAATCAGCAAAGTAAAACATCACCTCAATGAGATACACTGTGATTCCATCATTTGTTGTCCACAAAACACTGACATGTTGTCTGAATAATGAGCAAGAAATGGGGAATTGGGCCTACAGCCAAGGCAGGGGTGGCGGCTACACCATGGTATCTGCCTTTCACGATGTACCACATGCCTCCTTGTTTTTTTCCCTTGTAGGTCTTTCTTTCTGTAGTCTTTCAACCCATCACTGCTGGACTGGGGAAGGCTTTCTCGATTGTGTATAAGCTACAACTCACCTAGTTGCTTTGCTTCTTCTGTTCTCATCGAGACTGGGTGCTAATAGTTCCTGGTATTTTGCCAACCTCATCGCTACTGCATGGCTGAGTGTCCAATTGATTTACTAGTCTTGCTAGTGTGGGAAAGAATGCTGCTGTGTAGCTCTAGTGTGGGAAGTGGTTCCCCAGTTCCCATCCCTTTTAGTTTAAGTTCTAGTATAAGCCTGTCTTGTAATTCTCAACTGCACCTGTAAGTATATTAATGTCACTGTGATGTGGGACTCTGTGATCGATCACTTGGAGTGCACAAATACTCAGTTCTTGTGTGTTACTCATGCCACGAGCAAACATACCAACAGTCCATTTGTCTATGAGTCACTCATGGCAGTGCGCACGTATTTAAAAGGGATCTCCCCCAATCACTGTTATTCCTGTGTTCATTGCCCATCAAACACTCAACCTGTTGTCTGAATAACGGGGCAAAAAATAAGGAGAAATAGGGGCAGTCCCGTAGCCAGAATGTTTTTTGTTAGGGGGGCAAATTGGGGGCAAACTGGACCTGCTGGCAGGGTGTGGGAGCTGAACTTACCTTTGCCACTGGCAGCTCCGTCCACATGGTGGCTTGTTCCGCAGCACTCAGATGGCAGCCTGAGCCATGGGGGGACTTGAGTTCAAGTCCTGCTGCAGCTCAGGCTCCCATTGAAGGGGAGGGAGAGGGACGACAGCCATGCAGCCTTGCTGGGTCTTCCTGCTTCTCCAGTGGGCTTCTCAAATTTATACGCCGCCCTTCACTCAGCGTCTCAGAGTGGCTTTCCTCTCTCCACAACAGACACCTTGTGAGGTGGGTGGGGCTGCGAGAGCTCTTCGGAGGACTGCCCTTGAGAGAACAGCTCTGAGAGAACTTGTGACTTACCCAAGGTCACACCAGCAGCTGTATGCGGACGAGTGGGGAATCAAACTCAGTTCTCCCAGATTAGAGTCTGCACTCCTAACCACTACACCAGATTAGAGTCCGCACTCCTAACTGCTACATCAAACTGGCTCTAACTCTAGTAGGGCTCTTTTTGTAGCAGGAGCTCCTTTGCATATTAGGCGACCCCCCCCCTAATGTAGCCAATCCTCCAAGAGTTTACAGAGCTCTTCTTACAAGGGCTACTGTAAGCTCTTGGAGAATTGGCTACATTAGGGGCGTGTTGCCTAATATGCCTAATATGCAAAGGAGCTCCTGCTACATTGGCTTTCACCACCGTAGATTTTCCGGGTTGTATGGCCATGTTCTTGGCATTGTAGTACCTGACGTTTCGCCAGATGCCAATCTAGGGTTGCCAAATACCTTTTTGTCTGCGGCGGTGGGCTCCCGGACGGCGTCTTGAGTTTTCCCCTCAAATGGCTGTGGCCCTGCCCCCAGCGTGCCCGGCGTCAGCGCGTCACATCTGGCTGACGTGCACGCCGGGGTGGGGTTTCCCCCGCGGCCCGATTCCGCGGCGGCGGAAATCAGCCCTCCAAAGCGGGGGGGGGAATCTGCCCCCCGGGGGGAATTGGCAGCCCTATGCCAATCGCAGCTGCTGGTGAAACGTCAGGTACTACAATGCCAAGACCACAGCCATACAACCCGGAAAATCTACAACTAATTTAATAGTAATTCTTTAACATGTCATGCACAGACGAATGATTCTTAATCTGCACAGCCAATGAGAAGGCCTGCTTACCTAGCCCCACCCACCTTCTAAAAGCACTTGACAGGCACCAGAAAAGGTTTCAGTGGGCACCACCAGGGCTTTTTTGTAGAAAAAGCCCAGCAGGAACTCATTAGCATAATAGGCCACACCCAACAGCAGAAACTCATTAGCCTATTAGGCCACACTCCTGACAGCACAGCTCATTAGCATATTAGGCCACAAGGGCGTAGACTTTCCAATTTCCCGGGGGGGGCTGGGGCTGGGCCAGAGACATTGCTAAGTCATTAAAAGAACTGGGACCCAATGACATCATAGGGAGGAGCTAGTGACATCACAGGCATGGTCACTATCTGTGGAGGTAGACCCATGTGGGATTTAGGGATGGGCTCCCCAGAAATTTAGGGAGGCCTGGGAACTGCCCCAGCAATGTCCCTGGGCTGGGCTAATCCCAGGAATAGTTGCCTTCTTAGCACACTGCTTAGAAACTTAGAAAGCCCCCACACACACCCCACACTGGAATAAGAACATAATATCAGGCCATACCACATTGCAATAAAGCCCCTACAACTGTATACAGAAATACTGAGCTTCCCTACCATTTGCCACAACTAGCCCACCACACAAGAAGAAGAAGAAAAGATTGGATTTATACCCCGCCCTTCACTACCCAAGGAAGTCTCAGAGCGGCTTACAAACTCCTTTCCCTTCCCCTCCCCACAACAGACACCCTGTAAGGTAGGTGGGGCCAAGAGAATTCTGACAGAAACAGCTCTTTTTCAAGAATGGCTGTGCCAGAGCTTGTGACTGACCCAAGGTCACATCAGCAGGTGCAAGTGGAGGAGTGGGGAACCAAACCCGGTTCTCCCAGATTAGAGTCCGCACACTTAACCACTACACCAAACCACGACACAACCAGGATCAAGACTCCTACGTAGACCAACAGACAGGCATACACTTGTTTGAGAAACTGAGTATTACAGTACAACACCCCTGGAACATTACAGATCAGTAAAGGCAGCACTCTGCACAGTGGTCAGAGTTGCAGATTGATGTGAGGAGACCCAGGTTTGTATTCTCAGTCTGCTGGCTGAGTGACCCCGGGCCAAATCTCCCCTTCTTTACTTAACCTACCCCACAGGGTTGTTGTGAGGGTAACACACACACAATTTTTAAAAAGGTGTTCAAAAGTTGGAACTATTGGAAGGGGAAGGATTTGCCTGGGGCA
>NW_015172110.1:147204-162987 GCF_001447785.1 Gekko japonicus
TCTGGTCATCCGCTCCTCCCGCCACGCCACCTGTTGCAGCAGGGCAACGCGGAGGGATTGCTTTGCCTGCGAAGAACGCAGAAGCAGCCCGGGGTTTCGCTCCTGCCCCTCTTTTTCTACTAAATTACCCCTGGATGGAGCTCCTTCAGACATTGTTTCAGCAGGGATCCATTTGTTTGGGATCCCCAAACACTGAATAAGTGGTAGAAAAGAGCGAGACGCAGAGGTCGATTCAGCTTAGAGGGAACACTGGAGAGGCGCTGCGCTCGTTGGCTCCCCTGGGCGCGCAAAGGGCTTGAGCTGGAGGGGACTGTCCGGTGCCTCCCATCATTTCCTCGCCCCCACCCTGGCCGCCCACTCACCGGAGCTCCCCCCGCTCATCGCTGGAGCCTGTCCGCGCCCTCGGTGCACCCTAGCCCCCGGGAGGAGGCGCGCCGGAATGCGGAACTTGCGGGGCATGGGGAGCAGTTTGCGCAGAGCTCTGGTCATCCGCTCCTCCCGCCACGCCACCTGTTGCAGCAGGGCAACGCGGAGGGATTGCTTTGCCTGCGAAGAACGCAGAAGCAGCCCGGGGTTTCGCGGGGCGACCGGATGGGTGTGGGCGGTCCTGAAATCACGAAATAAAGTAGTGTAACAGTCCCCCTCCACTCCAGGCTGCGCTGGGGCCCGATCATGTCCTCCTTCCGCAATGGTCTGGCGGCTATGCCGGGCGGCGTCTTCTCGGGGAGGCCCCGGGCCAGGTTGTGGCCTGGCCGGCGCCTCGCCCAGACCCACAAGGAACAGGCCGGAGTCGCATTTCGTCGCAGTCGGTCCCCCTCGCCGGGTTTAACCGTCCCGAACGAGGAGTGGCGGAAGCAGAGGGGCCCGCGCGGGGATAAGGCCCGGGGTCGCGAGGCCCAAGCGCTGGCCTGTTTCTGAGAGCCACGAATATTTCTTTAAACGCCCCTGTCCCTGCGGGGCACATGAAACCAGCGTCTCTCTTTCCCCAGATCCAGGGAGCGCCGCTCCTTACGCAGTCCGAGATACACTCGAACTCTGCAGCCCCGCAGGCTCTGGTCCGCGGGCTGGCTGGCTGGCGGACGGGCACGTTCCACTCAGCGCCGCCTCGCTCCGCTTCCCGGTGCAGTCCACCCCACCCACGCCGCCGCAGGCGGCCTCCCCATCGGGCACAGCCGAGAGGCGCCTCCGGACTCGAAGCGGGCCTTCTCGCGCTCCCCCCGGCAGGCAGAGCCATGGGGGAGGAGGGGGGGGCGCTGCTCTGCTCTGGTGGGCGGGGCTTCTTGGAAATTTCGGGGGGGCTGACGCCCCGGAGCCCCCACGAAGATTACGCCGGTGTTAGGCCACACCCCATGCCTTCCCTTGGCTCGCCTGGGTGCCCTGCAGCTGTGGGGAGCCCAAGCAAGCCGGCGGCCCTTGGACAAGCCGGGGAAGGCATGGGGAGGCATTTAAATGCCTCCCCGATCCTTCCAGGCCCCCTTCACTCTCCAGGCCTTTCCTCTGTAGCCACGCAGAGGCTGTAGTGGGCGTGGCCAACTCTGAAGCCAGCCGGAACTCCGTTCCTGCCCAAAAATAGCCCTGGGCACCACAATGTCCACGGGCACCACGTTGGGGACCCCTGCCACAGAGTCCACCCTCCAAAGCAGTCATTTTCTCTAGGGGCACTGATCTCTGCAGTCTGGAGCTCAGTTGTAATTCCAGGAGATCTCCAGCCACAACCTGGAGGTTGGCAGCCATAGTCTCACGCGTGGAATCTGGTCCAGGGTCCAGACCAGGGTGCTGGAGGTGGTCCTGACATAAGCCTATCAACAATGAACATGTTTGTTCAAGCCAGGAATGGATTGTGATCCGTGTTCCCGCTAAGCCGAGTTAGTGTGGGCTAGCTCACAGTTCTTTAGCCTCCGGCTCGCACATATTTGTCTCAACTCAGGAAGGACGGCTCCAAAGCCAAATCGCAGTAGCCAAATCGCTCACTCACAATTTTAATGCCAGCAGCTCACAAAGTAAAATTTTTGCTCACAAGACTCCACAGCTTAGAGGGAGCGTTGATTGTGGTGTCCTATTTATCCCATCTAGAGTTTTGGCAGAGCAGGACGCGATAATTCCGCTCTCAATGAAAACGCTTCTTAGCAGGCCCTAATGGCTCTAAATAATAGTGTTGCCGATAGAATGTGTGAAAGCTAATTTGCTCCTCGAAACACTCGTCCGAGTACTCCCCCCCCCCCACAAACCAACACTGACATCAAATAGTCACAACCATATGAATATTTCCCAAATATTTACTTTGTCGTTGATGTGGAATGACATTTGGAATCCAAGTCAGATGTTAAATATTACTGAAAGAGGTATTTGACTGAATTTGATCACTGACGTGCGGCGGTACTTAATATCTGACCGTTTTATTCGATGGCATTTTGTGTTTGACAAGGGGCTTGGGTGCTGACATTTCTTTGCAATGACAAAAAAGGGCATTTCTGTTGTGGCATTTGGAAATCCAAGTCAGAAGGGAGGCCATCTCTGCCAATTCTCCTCTCCTCGTGCAGACCCTACTGTGCCCCGTATGGTAATCATGAGGGGCGGCTGACCCCCCCGAAACAAACTTTCAGGGGTTCAGGGGGCTGGTACATAGAAGAGGATGAGGCGGAGGAGACTGGATTTATACCCCACCCTTCACTCAAAGAGCGGCTTACAATCTCCTTCCCCTTCCCCTCCCCACAACAGAGCTAGGTGGGGCTGTGAGAGCTCTGAGAGAACTGCTCTTGAGAGAACAGCTCTGAAACAACTTGTAACTGACTCATGGCCACCCAGCTGGTTGCATGTGGAAGTGTGGGGAATCAAACCTGGTTCTGCAGATTAGAGTCCGCCACTCTTAATTGCTACATCAAACTGGGTACTGTACTACTTCTCTTCCTAATCTCATAAGATACAAGCCAGTATCTGAGCAAGATTCCAGACCAGGAGCCCCTTAAAGATCAAGATTTCCTGACCTGGATAGCCTAGGCTAGTCTGATCTCGTTGGACCTCAGAAGCTAAGCAGGATCAGCCCTGGGCAGTACTTGAATGGGAGACCTCCGAGGGAGCCCACGGTCACAATGCAGAGGCGGGCAAGGACAAACCACCTCTGAACGCCTCTTGCCTCGGAAACCCTACAGGCAGGGCTATTTTGGGGCAGGGAAGACCAAGAAAAAGGAATGCACAGGAACGGAGTTCCGGCTGGCTCCTGAGTTGGCCACGCCCAGCAGGAACTCATTAGCATAACAGGCCACACCCAACAGCAGAAACGCATTAGGATTGGCTACTTTAGGGGTGTGTGGCCTAACATGCAAAGGAGTTCCTGCTACAAAAAAAAAAGGCCCTGGGTTTGGACAACAAACAAGGTAAACAGAATAAGAAGCAAAAGGTGGGTGTGGCTGGATGACCACACTTCTGGTGTCATGGGGGTGCGGCCTAATGTGCTAATGAGCTGTGCTGTCAGGGGTGTGGCCCAATATGCTAATGAGTTCCTGCTGTTGGGTGTGGCCTATTATGCTAATGAGTTCCTGCTGGGCTTTTTCTACAAAAAGAGCCCTGCCTACAGGGCTGGCATAAGCTGGCTGCAATTTGACAGCACTCCCCCCCCCCCACACACACACCAAGCTTCCAAGAGTACAGCTCCCTTCATCAGTTATCTGACAAAGGGGGTTCTGACTCTCGAAAGCTTATACCCTGGGAATCGTGTTGGTCTTTAAGGAGCTACTGGACTTGAAACTGGTTCCTGCACTGCAGACCAACATGGCTATCCGCCTGAAACTCAGCCAGCATTTAATTCCAGAGGAGTAGTCCTGTTAGTCTGTGGCAGCGCGATCCACTGGAAGTCTCGTAGCACTTTTGTTGGGTGTTACAAGTCAAAACACTTCAGTATTTACAGGGTTAATGATGTTTGTTAAGTCACATGTTTGTTTGTAACCAATCTGTTTAGACAATAGGATGCCCGGGAACTTTGGAGCTAATTTGCTAGTCTGATTGGAAACCAAGGTGTCAAGTATTTAGCATATTGGCTTCTCCTCCCGTTCTTTGTTCTGACTGAGAAGGAGACACCATTCGGTTCTTCCCGTTTTACCATTTAGCTGCAAGGATGTAGACATATTGTTATTTTTATATCCTGTGTACCTTTTTCCCATGTTAGGCTTATAGTAAACTTTTATATTTGAATACACACCATGGACTCAGTCTCTTAATACTCTGCTGACTTACTCAAAAAGAATCCCAACAACTTTAAAGACACACGAAGTTATTCCAGCATAAGGTTTCATGAATCGTGAGTCAGAGCTCACTTCAGCAGATGCACGGATTGTATATCCGCAGGCCAGCGACGATGGTGGAAAGTGCCATCACGTTGCAGCTGACTTATGCTGACCCCCTATGGATTTTAAGGCAAGAGCTGTTCAGAAGCAGTCTGCGATTGCCTGCCTCCGCAGTACAGCCCTGGTATTCCTTGGAAGTCTCCCGTCCAAATACTAGCCAGGGCCGACCCTTCTTAGCTTCCGAAATCTGACAACACTGGGCTAGCCTGGGCCGTCCACATGTGTACTTAAAGGTGCAAACAACAGAACAGTGAGAGGGGGGTAGACACTGCAAAGAAAGGCCAATGAGAAACAATAACCAATCAAAAGAGTGTGAGCTTCATTCAGAGTGAACGTGGAGCCCTCCCAGCTGTGGACTGGAGGGCAGAGCAGAATAAACATAGAGTCAAGATCTATTAAGGAAGGCACAGTGTGAGACATAATAAACGGAACTAATTAGCATCCATAGAGGGTGGGTCATGCTCAGATTAACTCCTATAGTGAATTCGTATTTCCTTAGCTTACTCCAAAACCAGGATGTTTGCCCCGGTGATCTTTTGCATTAGTGTACACATAGCCTAGTTTTAAGCCGATGAAACAGAAACGTCAAGTGTTGATGGTTTACAGTAAGTTAGGGAAGGATTGCCAATTGGACAAGCAAACGTAACGTATTTTATCATTATTTGGGCAGTGATCTTAATCTTGGGTTTTTTAAAATCTTTTAGGCTTCTCGTTTGTTTATTTGGGGGCATATTAAATGTTTTGGTCTTAAACAAGTCATAAATGACGCTATGCCACAGTTTGACTCCGTGCAAGATGCATTTTTTAATTGCTGTCAACAAGCTTTTCGTGGACTTCTCTCCCGCCTTGGATTTCAGGGAGGGTTTGTGGCTCGGGGGCCGCAGCACGTTTTGTAAACAGAAACACCCCCAGGTTTGATCCTTGGCATCTCCAGATAAAATGTCTTAGGTATCAGGAAAGACTTTTCCCCCCTGTCTTTTGTGGTTGGTGGTAGAAAGCTCCATCAAGTCGCAGATGACTTATGATGACCCCGTATGGTTTTCAAAGCAAGAGATGTTCAGAGGTGATTTGTCATTGCCTGCCTCTGTATCACAATCCTGGTATTCCTTGGAGGTCTCCCATCCAAATACTAGCCAGGGCCGACCCTTCTTAGCTTCCGAATTCTGATGAGATTGGGCTAACCCGCACTTTTTGTTAGGCCCAACTGAACAGTATGTCAGCTTTTGGGGGCTTCAGAAATTTACCTCAGAGCGTATGTTCTGATGCTGGCTGTTACTATTGGTATTTTTCTACAGGCTGACATGACCACCCACAATTTTTCTCTGCCTGAGACCCCGGACTGCAGCAGCAGGTCACAGTAAACGATACTGGTGGACCATAACATAAGGCAGTTTCATTGTGTGAGAAAGCCGGTTTGGTGTAGTGGTTAGGAGCCCGGACTCTAATCTGGGAGAACGGAGTTTGATTCCCCAATCCTCCACATACAGCTGCTGCTCTGACCTTGGGTCAGTCACAAGTTCTTTCAGAGCTGTTCTCTCAAGGGCAGTTCTCAAAAGAGCTCTCTCAGCCCCACTGACCTCACAGGGTGTCTGTTGTGGGGAGGGGAAGGGAAGGAGACTGCAAGCTGCTTTGAGACTCCTTCAGGTAGTGAAGGGCAGGGTATAAATCCAATCTCCTCCTCCTCCTCCTCCTCCTCCTCCTCTTCTTCTTCTTCCCACCCCGAGGTCACCCAGTAACCTGGGTTTCTCAGAACCTTGCCTCACATACTGTCTGTACACCACACCTAACATCATTTGCATGGGAGTACAAAAATTCAGTATGCTTATCTAAACTATTTGGCTTCCCCCCAAACACCTCCAAATTTACTTCAGATTTGTCTCTATGTGAAACCCAGTGGCACCTGGGTGGAGCCTTCCTTCCTTTATAACCCACCTCCAACAAGCTCACTTAGATTCCCACCATATTCCTCAGATGCTTTGCTTTAGAAGAACATTTCTACTTCATTTTAAAGTGTATAAGTATTTTAATAAAGAAATCAGTTGTGGGACGTTTCCCTGCCAAAAAACCAGTTTCTTCAAGAAAATCTATCTTTATCAACATTAGATATTTAACACCAACCGATTTCCCCCTTTTCATGAACAACAAAGACCATTCACGCTTGAATGTGTATTGCTGAACACCCGAAACACTGGAAGGTTCCCTTCTTGTGTTTCTTCGCTTTTGTTACTTGGCCCGTTAAAAACTGACTTTACTCTGGTTTCCTCCGAGTGTTTGCTTTCTCTCTCTCTCTTTGAATTTGGCAAAGCTGGGAACTTTTGTGTGTGTGTGTGTATGCTAAAGCACACAGACAATATATCCCGACCAATATTTAGCTCTATACAGCCGTTAACGTTTTGTGTTTGTTGTTCCCAGAGTTGCCAGTGGTTTACATGCCAAACACAGCACATTTTTGCCTCTGAGGTATTAAAATGGGGTTTTGAAATATTTTAAGTTCCCTGACCAGTTCGGAGTGGCTGAAACCCGCATGGCCTTGCCTGTCAGGATCAAAACAATCTCAGCTGTCTTGTTTCAGGCCTGCTTTCCTTTGAGGGGTGGTGTTTATTGTTTTTTTTTTTTTTTTAAAGGAGCCCAGTGAAGATATTTTGTCAATAAACAGAAGCGCATACTTTGGGAGCGCAGGAGGAAAGTTTACCACAGTGCTTCCGTAGTGTATGCAAAGCAGCAAGGGTTTGAAGGAAAAGGCAAATTAGCTTGCTCCACTCGAGAATTTCACCTCGGTACTAATTTGCCCTTTTTTTTGTCTGCGGCTGGGAACAGAAGAGGGATAAAAACACACCTTTCTGACATTGAAAAATGGTGGGGCTTTATTTCCACAGCCCCAGACTGCACGTTCCTATAATCCAAGTGATGTATAACAGTGACTCGTCTTTTCAATCAATGTAACGATTGTGATAGGCAAAATATGGCCTAGCGGGCAATGTCAGCTATCGTAAGCATTTATTAAAAGGCAACCTTTTAAACCAAGGGGAGGGTTGACACCTCTTTATTTGCAGTCCTCTTAAATCATTCATTTTCTTGTGCTCCCTTGAATACATCTACATAGCAATCCGGTACGGCAGAGATCCATCAGTTTAAGAACACGAAGACGGCCCTGCTGGATCAAACTGAGGGCCCATCTAGCCTGGCCTCCCAATTGCATTTGTGGGCAGAGAGAGGCTTTTGGACAACTCAAGCTTTCTCCTGTCGTTTCTGTTGGCAGAGTTTAAATATGCAAAAGAAGTGGAGCACTGACTGTTTACAGAAAGATAAATAGGTTTATTCAAGAAGAACAAACTGTTATGGAACACAGAAGTGAGAGAACCTTAACTTTCTAACCTATCAGCTGAAGGAGGAATAACAACAACAGAAGCTCTGCAGGGGCAGGAAGTCTCCAGAAGAGTCAATCATGAGACAGGAAGGACATAATTTGAAATTGTGGGCAGTTCCTAATCTAGTTAGGCCAACTAGCAGTCCTTCAGCTGTCCCCCTGTTGGGTGATCTTAGGGTTGCCAAGTCTTGAAATCTTACCGGCGGGGGAGGCATCAGACGTTGCTGACGTTGCTGACGTTGGGGGCATGGCCGAGCTCGTCGGGGGGGGGGAAACATATGGTTCCCCCCCCCCGCCGAGCTCAGCCACGCCCCCAACGTCAGCAACGTGGCTGGGTCACCCCTGGGGACGCAGCTTCGGGTGAGCAGCAAGATATAACATTATGGATATAAGGTAAGTATGAGCATATGCATACATATTGGTGACAAGGTATTATGGTTCAATTATAAAGCATTAACTTGTATTTCGCTTCAGAGATGTTTTCCCAATCAAATTTATTTATGTTAATTTTATCCAGAATGGGATACCATATATTTAACAGGTTATAAAATTCCACTTCATGTTGGTGCGTTGTGTCATGTATAGAGAAGTTGAACTATCAGAAAGCTTGGAACAATGACCTAAATGTACAACTCAATGAGGAGGATTGGATGGAAATCTGGCGAAATCAAGCAAAAATCTCTAAACTTGCAACGATACAAGAAATTAACCTCAAAATAACCATCAGATGGTACCTTACACCCACGAGACTAACGCATATGAATCCTACCATCTCTCCATATTGCTGGAAGAACTGTGGCGAGAAAGCTTCCTACTTTCACAATTGGTGGGAATGCAAAGTAATTCAGGAATTCTGGAAACAAATCGCTCAGCAAATTGAAACTTTGACGTCCTATAATTTACCGTTAAATCCTGAAGTGATACTGCTGCATCGCTGGCCGGAGGACTCCCCACCGGCAATTAGAATAAAATTGATTAACATTCTCATTACGACAGCTAAATTAGTAATAGCTCAACAATGGAAACAACAAACACCACCAACAGTACAACAATGGTTCGACAAAACATGGGATATATATATGCTGGAAAACTTCAAATTTGCTTCATAAGGCTGCAGTATAGACCTTGCATATTTCAACAGTTTTGCCCTCCAGCAACTGGTATGGTTCCCAAGCTAGTGCGTACGGGCATTGTGGAACCCACCAATACCTTTTCCGATGCCCACCAAGTCTTTTAAGAAAGTGGGAGGGATCACGTGGGACTTTTGCCTGGCAACACTTCTGATTGGCCATTGGAGATCTGATTGGCTGAGCATATGAAAAAGAATTGCTTTTGCCAGCACATGCCTCCATGGCACATGGATCTTCACGGCATGGGTGCTCTCACACGGGCTAAATAATGCCGTTTCAATCCACTTCAGCAACTGTTTGCAAGTGGATTTTTTTCATTTCACACAGTAAAATCTGGTTGCAACATGCAATGAAAGTGGATTTAGTGTGCGTGAAAGCGCCCATCATGACTGAAGATAAGTGTCGTCTACGCAACAAAATATTGTTAACAATATGTTCATACTAAAAGGCCTTCTGTTAAGTGCAGCTTCTACCTGAAAGGCTGAAATGTTACTATCACAGTTACGTATAACTTTTCTTCCTGATACTTTGTGTTTGTCCCTATCCCCTGTACCAAGGGATGTCAGAACCCCCCCCCCCGGGGGGGTCCACCGGTTTCAGTGCTCCCCCCCCAGGGGGGGAATTACCCCCCTCCGAAAAAGGCAAGAAGGCAGAAATAAACACAACGTGCCCACGTCACCCAGAAGTGACATAGGCACATTGGTGACATCGGGGTGTGTGTGTGTGTGTGTGATGCTCTGGTTTTAGGGAAAAACTCTATGATAGAAGCTAATTCTACCATAGAGGTTTTGCCCAAAAACCAGAGGGTCGCCCCCAATGTCCCCAATGTCCTATGTCACTTCCAGGTGATGTAGGCAGGGCGTGTTTATGTCCGGTTTCTTCCCTCCCAGCTCCTGGCAACTTCACCCCCATCCCCCGCCAGCTGGTCCAATGGACCTGGCAACCCTATCCGTGGCAGCCATTTTGTGGTTACACCCACCACCCTGTGTCAGAATTCCAAAGGTGTCCACCGACTCAAAAAGGTTGGGGACCCTGGTATAGGCAGAGAGAGAATGATTGGCCCAAGGTCACTCACTAGGGTTGTCGGGTCCCCCCTGACCACCAATGGGGGATGGGAGGGAAGAGTTGCCAGATCTAGGGTGGGAAACTCCTGGAGATTTAGGGGGCAGAGCCTGTGGGGGACAGGGACCTCAGTGGGTCACAGTGCCATAGAGTTCGCCCTCCAGAGCATCTATTTTCTCCAAGGGAACTGATCTCCATAGTCTGGAAATGAAATATAATTCAAGGGGATTCTTAGGTCCCTCCAGGGGCCTAACATTCCTATCAAGATGCTTCCATGGCAGAATGGGGAGTCAAACCTGGCTCTCCTATGTCTTGGTCTGATACGCTAACCCAGGGGTGTCAAACATGCGGCCCGGGGGCCAGATCACCCCCCCCCCCCCGAGGGCTTCTATCAGGCCCGCAGTGGAACTGGCTGTCTTCTGCTTCTTCTTCCAGTTCTGCTGCTGCTGCGTCATCGTAGGTTTGCAGCTTACAGATACACATCTGAATAGCATACTCAAGATTGCAACAGCACAGATATTTTGATGCAATAATTCAGAACAGGAGGTGTCAGTTATCAGACACTGTTAAATAAATAAAATATTGCAAGAGTGCTGATGTTTTAAGCATTTTTTTATATTAAGTAAAAAAACCAACCCTTTGTGTTTGTGTCCTTTATACAGTTTATATCTCCGCTACCTGGCATTTCATTTTATGACACACAGGACCCGGCCCAACAAGGTCTCATTTATGTTATATCTGGCCCTCGTAACAAATGAGTTTGACACCCCTGCGCTAACCATTGCATCCCACGTGCACGTCTTTCACTTGATGGCCACCACATCACACAATAGCTTGCATGTGTGGCTGAGCAGTCACAGATCCATCACCCTGAGTGATTCTGCACTAGACCTTAAATCCTGGTTTAACCCTGTCCCCGAACTTACATTCTAAACTACACTCAAGTTCCCCCCTGTAATTATCTCAGAGTATTTTTTGATTCCACATTACATTGCGGTCACCCCGGTTTCGCCAAACACTCGTCCCAGGATAAACAGATGCTGTTATAACCAGGGGTAGATGGAATGTATTGTGTTGCGAATTGCACTCTGATAAAACCGGGGATGAGATCCAAGTGTGGAAAGGATCCCTGTCACTTGAGAATGGTGTTGCAATTGTGACAAAAGCTAGCATGCACTGGCAGAGAGAAGGCCAAACATTCCCAGCAGAACGACTGCATGGAATCACTTGGAATGTACAGGCCCTTCTTGCAGAGACAAGAGAGAGAAGGAGAGGAAGAGAGAACTGCTCCTCAGAATGACAGGCGTCCTGCTCGTTTTCAAGAATAAACAGGTAAGAATATTTCAGCACTGCCATATAAGGCTGTGATACATTCCCATTAATAACGATGCTCAGTGCAACCTTCAAACAGGTTCGTCATAACAATCTCATCGCCGTAACAATCTCCCTGCCAAATCCTGTAATTGTTGTTGTCAAATATCAAAAAGGGTTTTTTAAAAAAACACGAATGAGACAAAAATAGAGAAAATCACAAGAAAATACCTGTCTATACAGACTTCATCTCATCGTCCTAAATCAAGGCAGATGGGTGCATCCACCCCCCCCCATGCATTGGATTCTGCTCAAACCGGCTCTTGCACACCACCGAAAACACTGCTGTGTAAGTTTGCAGTGGCATGCCAATCTGGGACAAATCCTGCATAAGCAAATAACCCATCTTGTCATGGGCTAACAAGACTCAGGGGACCAGTTTCGTTTTGTACAATCAGTCGAATCAAATGGTGAAGTTTTTTTCTTTCATGCCTCACTTCAGGATGTGGTTATCCCTGACACCCTAGCTTTCTCCCAGCAGGCATTTAAATGCGGGAAAACATCTGCAATCCAACAAAAACATTTGTTGCTTGTATTGATTATGATTGCACAAGTGATCGTCCATGATTCCGGTATGTGACTGTGAAGAACTTACAGAGGAAGTACACAAATGGGAGATATCCCCTCCCTCAAGGCGAGGTTGGCCCAGGGATCCTGGAGGTTTTCTGCCTTCCTCTGGGCATAGAGCAGGGGTCGCTGGGAGGCTGTGGGGGCAAGATAGCTGTGAATTTCCTCCATTCTGCAGAGGGTTGGACTAGATGGCCCTTGTGGTCCCTTCCAGTTCTATGTTTCCCCCAATAGTGTGACACAGCTATCTCTGTGTGACTTCCTATTCATCCAGCTGTGAACTTCAGAAGGCTTTGTTCCAACGTTATTGTGCTTCAGCAATTACTCCCAGCGGGGTACCTGTAGGCACCATAGTGCCTGTTTTTTTTTTTTTTATGGTACCTATTTGTTTCTTCACCCCAACCTGGATGGCCCAGGCCAGGCCAGTCTCATTGGGTCTTGGAAGTTAAGCAGGATCAGCCCTGGTTAGTACACGGATGGGAGACCACCCAGGAAGTCATAAGAACATAAGAAGCCAATGCTGGATCAGGCCAATGGCCCATCTAGTCCAACATTCTGTCACACAGTGGCCAAAAATACTCAGGCCCTCAGGAGGTCCAGCAGTGGGGCCAGGACACTAGAAGCCCTCCCACTGTTCCCCCCCCCCAAGCAATAAGAACACAGAGCATCACTTGCCCCAGACCGAGAGTTCCTATCTGTATCTTGTGGCTAATAGCCACTGATAGACCTCTGTTCCATATGTTTATCCAGTTCCCTCTTAAAGTTGTCCATGCTTGTTGCTGCCACCACCTCCTGTGGCCGTGAATTCCAGGTGTTAATCACTCTTTGGGTGAAGAAGTACTTCCTTTTTTCTGTTCTAACCCGACTGCTCGGCAATTTCATTGAGTGACCACGGGTTCTTGTATCGTGAGAAAGGGAGAAAAGTACTTCTTTCTCTACCTCTCTGTCCCATGCATAATCTTATAAACCTCGATCATGTCATCCCTCAGTTATGCTTTCTCCAAGCTAAAGAGCCCCAAGCGTTTAAACCTTTCTTCATAGGGAAAGTTTTCCAACCCTTTTATCATTCTACTTGCCCTTTTCTGCACTTTTCCCAATGTTATAATATCCTTTTTGAGGTGTGGTGACCAGAACTGTACACAGTACTCCAAATGAGGTCGCACCAGGGTGCTATGCTGAGGCAGGCAATGGCAAACCACCTCTGTTCATCTCTTGACTTGAAAAACCTATGGGGTCTCCATAAGTCTTCTGCAAATGGAATGCATTTTCCAACATCTCTTGCTCCTTCACCAAAAACACCGTTTCCCCAGAGCAAACAGCCAGTCCTGGTTTTCTCCACTTCTCAGGAGCATGAGATGCTTCAGAAGACCCCATGGAATCCTTTTTCTGATTCAAAAAATGCCCACAGGATAGTTTGGGAAACCCCCTGGAGATTTGGGGGGCAGAGCCTGGGGAAGGCGGGGTTTGGGGAGGGGAGAGAATAGGGTTGCCAAAACCCCTGGTTTGGCAGGGGTCCCCCACTTTTGGGGGGCTTCTACCTGCCCCCAAACCCCAACACCCACCGCCACCCCTCTCCCTTCTCTCTCTTGAGAGAGGAGGAAGATGGGTGGCTGTGGGCCAGCCGATCGGGCATGCAGAAACACCAGCTCCCTGCAGTTAAACTGCAGGGAGCCAGCGTTTCCGTGCATCCGATCTTCGTGGAGGTCAGATGCATGGGGAAATGCCAGCTCCCTGCGGTAAAAGGGCCCCCTTTAAGTGCAGGGAGCCGGCGCCCCTGTTGGGTGGGCAGGCGGGGGGGGAACGTCCCCAATATGACGGCTGTTGGAAATGTATGTGTTTACAAGGTCTGACAATTCAGTCATTATAGGGTTAACTTGTTTGCCTAGTATTGCTATTGTTTACACTGACCTGGAAGGGATACCTGGCACTGAGCCAATGGGGAATTAGCCCGAGAAAGGTAGCTTCTACTGTGATACAGATTGGTCGTTTGTTTCAGGTGGCTTCCTTTCTAGGGGTCAAGAAGAAGGAGAGATTCTCCATTATCTGTGTGCTAGTGTTGACTATAGGCAGCTTAGAAAATGTAGCTGTTAGTGTTATGTTAATTTGTAGTAATCCCGTGTACCTTTTACCCTTAGAAATAAAGGTTTTTAAAAGCAAAGAAATCTCTTCTTTCCAATAGAGCAAAATCCATTGATAGTCTGAGTATTAAACACTTTTGACTATTTTACAACAGCGGCATCATGTCAGGGATGCCCCGCCCCTCCAGGAATACCCCCCAAAGTCCCCCGCTAGGGGGAAGATAGGACTTGGCAACCCTAGGAGAGAGCTCCATGGGGATGTGATGCCATAGAGTCCACTCTCCAAAGCAGCCCTTTTCTCCGCGACAACTGATCTCTGTGGTCTGGAAACCAGATATAATTCTATGAGTTCTCCATGTAAGAATATGTCAACACTACCACATAAGGTTCCAGGAAGTTGGCAACCCGACCACAGACTCAACGACCCATGTCCTACAGTGTTGAGAGTCATGGTTTGAGGATAGGTGAGCGCCAAACTTGCGCTAATGGTAGAGGTAATACTGTACTGGCTCGATGATATGCTCGATAGTACCTTACTGGCTAGAGATAATACCGTAGGCTGTTAAAAAGACTGTAACAGAGAACAGACTGTAATCACGCTGAGATTTCTATTGCACGTAGCCGTCTCTTTCTGTTCTGATGCACAATCCGGATATAGCCATAATAGTTCACTAAATGTTTATGTATGCTGAGGTTCCCAAACTTGGTACAGCCTTTTGTCTTTACTTCAGCCAAAACAGATGAACATTCTGTTGTTATAGGCCTTGGAGTCTGCATTTCCAGGTGTCTTTAGATATTATCAGGCAGTACACAATCCTTCCTTTATCTGCTGTTCATTCCTCTGAGTCAATGGAGCAAGAGGAAGTATTTGGATGGGTCGAGAGATAACCCCCCAGGTAAGAACCGCGTGCTTGGCTCCTCGGCGGGGCCTGCCTGCCTTTTGTTGTCGACTGGCAATCAAACCTAGAAAGATTTCTTCTCTCTGTCTCAACGGAAACAGAATAGAGTTTAAAAGCAACCGCACCAACCTTTTCATAAACACATTTACATACTTATATGTGTCTTGGATTTCTGCCCCACCTTTCAGTTTGGAAGGATCCCTGAGGCAGCTTAAATGAAGGGGGGGGGGGAGAGATACTTCCATCCTCTCTGACATATATTCAATTACCCAGAAGATTAAGTAGTCTCATTTGAAATTAGGGCTGCCATTCCCCCGACAGGAATGGGGGTTGGCTAGGGTTGCCAAGTCTACTTACCTTGGCGGCGGGGGAGCCTCGCCGGGTTCTGGGAGCTCTCTGGCAATGCGTGCGCGTGCTTTGCATGCGCCGCCAGCACGTCACAGGAAGTGACGTGCTACGTCGCTCACATTGAGGGCGTGGCCACAATCGTCGGAGGGAAAACCATAGAGTTTTCCCTCCACCTATCGGGGCCACGCCCCCAACGTGAGCGCCGTGGTTGCGTCACCTCTGGTCACGCAGCCATGCTGCGCTTCAGGAGGCGGCGTTCCCCCCGGGCCCCGATTCCACGGCGGCAGAAATCGAGCCTCCAAAACGGGGGGTTACCTGCCCCCCGCCCCCACTTGGCAGCCCTAGGGTTGGCATCTTTTGGGCTCACAGATCTGCCGGCCCAGATTCGGCCAGTGGGGGAACCCTGCCCCCAAAGCACCCGGTTTGCTGCAGTGAACCCAACACAATGACGTCACTTGGAGGTGACATCATTGCGCAGGGCATGTTACAGGGGGGACAGTGAATCGTTTAAGGAAAAAACATAGAGGTTTTCCTTAAATGCTAGAGCGTCCCCCCACAACGTGCCCTATGCAATGATGTCACTTCTGGGACCCCCCCCCCCCACCGCGCGCGAACCACATC
>NW_015172110.1:163156-174885 GCF_001447785.1 Gekko japonicus
TGACACTGTCTAACCATCTCATCCTTTGCCGTCCCCGTCTTCTTTGACCTTCAATCTTTCCCAGCATCAGGGTTTTCTCCAGTGAGTGCAAACATGTCTTTCAAATGCCGGGAAAGATGCCTGGCTTTAAAGTTTGATGCGAACGTATCAAGCAAGCTAGTACTGTGAAAGGGTCATTATGGCTCCTGATTCTGCCACTTTCTCCAGATACTTGGTGACATATCTCTGCAGGTCTGCTATTGGTTCACTGACTTCAGCCTTTGAGAAGTTCCTGGTGGTGATGCACTGTGCTAAAACTGATGCTGCTTTTGGAAGAGCAGTTCTTCAGAGCCTGTTTCTTCAAGACGACCTGCAGATAACATCAGGTACATGGCTCCCTAGTCATCAAATCACCGCAGACTGTGACTGCAGCCATGAAATTAAAAGACGCCTGCTCCTTGGGAGGAAAGCGATGGCGAACCTAAACAGCATGATAAAAAGTAGAGACATCACCCTGCCAACAAAAGTCCGCATGGTCAAAGCAATGGTATTCCCAGTAGTCATGTATGGCTGCGAGAGTTGGACTATAAGGAAGGCCGAGCGCCGAAGAATAGATTCTTTTGAACTATGGTGCTGGAGGAGACTCTTGAGAGTCCCTTGGACTGCAAGAAGAACAAATCAGTCAATCCTCAAAGAAATCAACCCTGACTGTTCCCTGGAAGGCCAGATAATGAAACTGAAGCTCAAATACTTTGGCCACCAAATGAGAAGGGAGCACTCACTGGAGAAGACCCTGATGCTGGGAAAGATTGAAGGTCAAAGAAGACGGGGACGGCAAAGGATGAGATGGTTAGACAGTGTCAGCGATGCAACGAACATGAAATTGAGCCAACTTCGGAGGACGGCGGAAGACAGGAGAGCCTGGCGGGAGATTGTCCATGGGGTCGCGAAGAGTCGGACTCGACTGTGCGACTGAACAACAAAAATAATATGTATATCAGGTATTTCTAGGGAAGCCAGTCTTCTGGTGACAGTGGGAGGAGAGAGAAAAATCAAAAATTGGCAGTGTAGTACCACACTGCTTCACCTTTTATAAAAACCCAGCAGTGACAATAGGTAGTTCTAGGAATTGCCAGTAACTCTATGCTAAAACCATAGAATTTCCAGTGAGTCCTAGAGCTGAGCCTGGCAACTGCTGCTACCCATGATCACTTCTGGATGTTTCCCAAAGTGATGTTATCATCTCCATGACACCCCCATGTCCCTGCCTCCAACCAACCCATCAATTGCGAGACTTGGCCTGAGAACCCTAATTTTTTGTACTCAAAGATATATTCAAAGAACTTTGTATTCAAAGAATTGATGCATTCAAAGAACTGATGCGTTCAAAGAACTTCACATACAACGCCCCATGAGACTGATCTGCACTGGCTGTTTTCAGAAATGACAAATGTACATAATGGGACTGCACACAACCTGTGAACCTCCTCATATATAACCAGGCTGTTTGAAGACGGGCACACAAAGTATACCAGCATGGCGTACTCGGATATCAACCCTGAATAAATCCAGTGGTCAGTTCACGCATACCAGGGCTGTGAGCATATGATAAATATACATGTTGACCCTGTTCACACAAAATGCCAGCCATGAATATTGGAAGGATCTACATGTGGGTGATATGCTTGACGTCAATGTGTGAAAAGGTCTATAGTCATCATATGGCAGGGTGAAGGCCAGAAGATGGAGAAGAAGCGTGGCCAGGTCTATTTTTGGGCAGGAACGCACAGGAACGGAGTTCCGGCTGGCTCCCAAGTTGGGCACGTCCAGCAGGAACTCATTAGCATAATATGCCACACCCAACAACAGGAACTCATTAGGATTGGCTACATTAGGGGTGTGTGGCCTAACATGCAAAGGAGTTCCTGCTACAAAAAAAGGCCCTGGGTTTTGACAACAAACAAAGTAAACAGAATAAGAAGCAAAAGGTGGGTGTGGCTGGATAACCACACTTCTGGTAACATGGGGGTGCGGCCTAATGTGCTAATGAGCTGTGCTGTCAGGGGTGTGGCCTAATATGCTAATGAGTTCCTGCTGTTAGGTGTGGCATATTATGCTAATGAGTTCCTGCTGGGCTTTTTCTACAAAAAGAGCCCCGTGGCTCAGTTGTAGCACATGTGTGCTGCATGCACAAGGTCTGAGGATCAACCTCCAGCTGAAAAGATCCATCTCAGCAGCCCCCCACCAGATTTGTCACTCTGTCTGAGACTCCAGAGTAATGCCATCAATCAGATGAGACAACCCTGAGCTTCGTAGATCCACTGGATGTAACCCAGCTTTGTCCTTTTATTGTTTAATTCCATTAACTTTGTTTATGACCCACCTTTCTCACTGAGACTCACAGCAGATTATGGACCTACATCAGTGCTGTCAAGTCGCAGCTGACTTATGGTGACCACAGGAAGGAGAGCTAGGTTGGTGTAGTGGTTAAGAGCAGCAGACTCTTATCTGGAGAACCGGGTCTGATTCCCCACTCCTCCACATGCAGCCAGCTGGGTGACCTTGGGGCAGTCACAGTTCTCTTGGAGCTGTTCTCTCAAGGAAGTTCTTTTAGAGCTCTCTCAGCCCCACCTACTTCACAGGATGTCTGTTGTAGGGAGAGGAAGGGAAGGAGATTGTAAGTCAGGGGTCGGGTATAATCCTCCTCCTCAGGGCTTTTTTTGTAGAAAAAGCCCAGCAGGAACTCATTAGCATAATAGGCCACACCCAACAGCAGATACTCATTAGCATATTAGGCCACACCCTTAACAGCAAGCATATTAGCCTATTAGGCCACACCCCCATGTTGCCAGAAGTGTGGTCATCCAGCCACACACCCCTTTTGCTTCTTATTCTGTTTACCTTGTTGTCAAAACCCAGAGCTATTTTTGTAGCAGGAACTCCCTTGCATGTTAGGCCACACATCCCTGATGTAGCCAATTCTAATGAGTTCCTGCTGTTGGGTGTGACCTATTATGCTAATGAGTTCCTGCTGGGTGTGGCCAACTCAGGAGCCAGCCGGAACTCCGTTCCTGCCCAAAAATAGCCCTGCTCCTCCTCCTCCTCCTCCTCTACTTCTTCTTCTTCTTCTTCAGCAGAGGTGGCTTGCCCTTGCCTTCCTCTGCACAGCCTTCCTTGGTGGTCTCCCGTCCAACTAACGATCTTTCTTCGCTTCCAAGAACTTACAAGATCTGGCTGTACAGTGCTGCCTTCCCTCCCCAAGGTAGATTACACAGTGTAAAGGAACGCCGTCCAATAGCAAGAGACAGCCAACCACCAAACACAATGGGATCAGGATCACAGACATTAGGAATACATGCAAAAAAAAAGTTATCAGACGTGGTATGCCATCAACAATGCAAAAAGAGGCAATCTCAGAAGGACGTATTGCAGTGAGAGCAAGACGATACGTACACTACACAGCGGAAGAGATTACAGTCGCGTTCCCTTTATAAAAGCACTCTCTGTTTTGTCTGTCAAAAAGCAACTTCCCTAAGGTTACTCAATGCAGTTATCTTAGGGTTGCCATCTCTGGGTTTTGAAATTCCTGGAGATTTGGGGAGGGGGTTAGAGTCTGGGGAGAGTGGTCTTTGAGGCGGGGAGGGACTTCAGCAGGGTATACAGTGCCATAGAGCCCAACTTCCAGAGCAGCCATTTCCTCTAGGGGAACAAATCTCTGTCAGCAGGCAGCCAGTTGTAATTCCAGGAGATCTCCAGCCGCCGCCTGGAGGCTGGCAACCCTAATGTGAGATCCAAGCTGAGATGAGCTCTTAGTAGATGTGTAAAATTTCTGACAATTTTGAAGCTCGGGAAAAAAACCCGTTTTTTTCCCAGAAAAAAATGGAATTTTGGGGGAAAATTGAAAAAAAATGCTACAATAGCATTTCTTTTGTCTTTTCTAGATTGAAAGTCATTCTGTTACTTTAGGAACATAAAATATGACTATGGACATTTTTACTTGGCATGAAATTATCACAACTAGCATATTAAAAAATGATTTGGAAAGTATTTGAACACCTTGTCTTAAAATATTTTATTCACCATGTTAAAATAAAACGTTCCATAATCAATTTTTTTTCTTTTCTTTTTTCAATTTTTCCAATTTTTCGGAAAAAACCAAAAAGCCTTCAGGAAAAAAACGGAAAAAACCCATTTCCCCCCCGAATTTTTCCGTTTTTTTCCCGGGCCTTCACATCTCTAGCTCTGAGCCCAAGAGGCTCCCCAGCTCACAATTCACCTGCTTAAAGACTGGGCGCTGATCCACCTGCCTTCTGTACACATTTTCTAGTATGCGTAATCAAATATTCTGTTCAATTGGGGCATGGAAGTGAATGCAGCGGCATTGCTGGACGTGTGCCCAAATGTTCATAATCGTAGACCAAAAAGAAAAAAAAAAAGTTGGAAACTTGTTTCCCATGTCCTAAGCGACGTCTTCCATCTATCATGCGCTTCTATTATTTATAAGCCACCGGTGTCCATCAATCACTGGTACAAAACCGAAGGGAACGCTTAACTATACACGGGAGACAGCAGAACACAGAAGCAAAGCTTGGCTTGCAGATTCCCCCCCCCCCACACACACACACCAGCTGCTCCCTCTGCTGAAATGACAACCACTTTGAAAAGAGTTCACTTCTGCGAGGGTGGGGATCTTCCACAGGGGGAGACCAGCAAGAAAGGTTCTGCTGGGGGGGGCGGGGGGGTCCTTCTTTGGATCGTGACTCCAGCATTTTCTTCGTTTCTTTTATTGTTAAATGAGGAAAAAAGAGAAGAGAAGGGGAGAACATAAAATGCAAAGAACGCTCAACCTGTGGTCCATCAGTGGCTATCAGCCACAAGGTATAGATAGGAACTCTCAGGCTGGGGCAAGTCATGCTCTGTATTCTGGGTTCTTGGGGGGGGCACAGTGGGAGGGCTTCTAGTGTCCTGGCCCCACTGCTGGACCTCCTGATGGCACCTGGTATTCTTGGCCCCTATGTGACTCAGTGTTGGACTGGATAGGCCATTGGCCTGAGCCAACATTGGTTTCTCTTATGTTCTTATAGATAGGGACTCTCAGGCTGGGGCAAGTGATGCTCTGTACTCTTGGTGCTTGGGAGGGCACAGTGGGAGGGCTCCTAGTGTCCTGATTCCACTGGTGGACCTCCTGATGGCACCGGGTATTTTTGGCCACTGTGTGACAGAGTGTTGGACTGGATGGGCCTTTGGCCTGACCCAACATTGGCTTCTCTTATGTTCTTACGTTCTAACAAAGTTTCAAAAAACATTGCCCTGACCTAGGTAGCTCAGGCAAGCGTGATCTCGTCAGATCTCGGAAGCTAAGCAGGGTTGACTCTGACAAGTACTAGGATGGGAGACCTCCTTGGAATACCAGCAGTCGGGAGGTGGGGGCAGGCTTTATTCAGCCACCTCTCTGAATATTCTCCAGGCCCAAGGTAGGGGTCAGTCACCAGAGGCTGCCATGACTTCGAGGTGCACACACACTCACATGCATGCACACACATGCGCATGGTAAAAAATTCCAAAAGAACCCCCCCCAAAAAAAAAGTTTTTAAAAACACTAAAGGAGAGACACCATCATTAACCTTATTGTTCCATGACATTATGAATAAATTGATCGCCGACCTCCAATTGGGGTCTGGAGATTTCCCAGGATTACAATTTATCTCCAGACAACAGAATTCTGTTCCTCTGGAGAAAATGGCTGTTTTGCTGGCCTGACAATATGGCGTTATCCCATGCTGAAGTCCGCCCTCCCCAAGCCCCGCCCTCTCCAGGCTTCACCCCCAAATCAGCATGAATTTCCCAACTTGAAGCTGGCAACCAGTGTTCCCTCTAAGCTGAGTCAGTGTGAGCTAGCTCACAGCTTTTTAGCCTCCAGCTCACACATTTTTGTCTTAGCTCAGGAAGGGTGGGTCCAGAGCAATGCTCCCTCTAAGCAATGCTCCCTCTTGTGAGCAAAAATTCTACTTTGTGAGCTACTGGCATTAAAGTTGTGAGCGAGCGAGTTGGCTATTGCATGAATTCGTTTGCTCTGGAGCCCTCCTTCCTGAGCTAAGGCAAAAATGTGTGGGCTGCAGGCTAAAAAACTGTGAGCTACCTCACACTGACTTAGCTTAGAGGGAACACTGGTCAGAGCAAACTAATCTATGCAGCAGACAAATCGCTTGCTCACAATTTTAATGTTGGTAGCTCACAAAGTAGAATTTTTGCTCACAGGACTCCACAGCTTAGAGGGAGCATTGGCAACCTAATTTAAAGAAAGCCCCTCTTTGTGTTCACTGATCAGCCCTTAAATCTTCTTGATTTCTACTTCTGTCCTTGCACGTGTCGTTTTAGAGAAATTTCCCCTATTCTTGTAATCCCATCATTAGTATTAGGGGCTACGGGGGATTTCCAGCAATACATGACGCATTGTCTTGCTGCAGTTAACAAGCTCAGGATAAGCTCTCTACGTGAAGCAGGTGTACAGTCCTTAAGATAACATAACAAAGGCATTACTGGATCAAATGGTAGATCATGGCCCATTCATTCTAAAATGTACAAGAAGATTTGGTGCCCCAAAAGAAGGGTTCTAGCTTAGAACAACTCTAAATGACATGTAATACGATTGCCTGACTCGAGTGACATGCCCAGCATGTTTTGGTCTCCAGAAGATAGACAAGGTAATCTATAGGGCATCAAGCATCAGCACTACATAGGTGTTTTTCCCCCCTAGATGGTAAGGTTTTCTAGGCAGACAGAAGAAGAAGAAGAAGAAGAAGAAGAAGAAGAAGAAGAAGAAGAAGAAGAAGAAGAAGAAGAAGAAGAAGAAGAAGAAGAAGAAGAAGAAGAAGAAGAATAAGAAGAAAAAAGAAGAAGAAGAAGAAGAGTAAGAAGAGGAGGAGGAGGAGGAGGAGGAGGAGGAGGAGGAGATGGAGATTGGATTTATACCCCGCCTTCACTTGGAGTTTCAGAGTGGCTTAGAATCTCCTTCCCTTCCTCTCCCCACAACAGACGCTTTGTGAGGTAGGTGGGGGTGCGAGAGCTCTGAGAGAACAGCTCTGAGAGAACTGTGGCTTGCCCAAGGTCTCCCAGCAGCTGCATGTGAAGGCGTGGGGAATCAAACCCGGTTCTCCAGATTAGAGTCCGCTGCTCCGAACCGCCACACCAAACTGGGTGTATATTTAGAGAGCAAACCTGAACAGGTCTAATTAGAATTCTTCTCAAATCTAGTCCGTTGGGCTTACTGCCATTTAAGGGTTCTCAGTGTACTCCCACACGAAAGCTTGTGCCTCGAATACAACTTTGTTGGTCTTAAAGGGGCCACTGGACTCAAACTTTGTCCTGCTGCTTCACACCAACATGGCTGCCCACCTGAATCTATCAGGATGGCCGTGTTAGTGAACCAAAATTATTTACTACAGCCGGAGTCAGCAACAGAGATGCCAGCCTCCCGGTGGGGCCTGAAGAGATCCTGGAATTAGAATTTATCTCCAGGTGACGGAGCTCAGTTCCCCCTGAGAATATGGACACTTTGGAAGGTGGATTCTATTGTACAATATTTCACTGAGGACTCTCCCCTCCCCGAACCTGTCCCCTCCCAGATCCTCCCCCCCAAATCTCCAGGTATTTCCTAAATAGGGATGCCATCCTCCAGGTGTGACCTGGGGATCCCATGGAATTACAGGCCATCTCCAGACTACAGAGATCAGTTCCCCTCGAGAGAATGGGTGCTTTGGAAGGTGGGCTCTATGGCCTTGTACCCCACTGAGGTCCCTGTCCTTCCCCAGCCTCCACCCCCAAATCTCCAGGAGTTTCCCAACCTGGATCTGGTAACTCTACCCGCCACCAGTGGCTAGTGCGGACTTGGCAAGCCTATTCCCCACCCTAGTCAGCAATCTGTTACAATTAAAGAGCCCAGCCACATCAGCGTTCAGAACAAGTATATAACTCCGACTGTGCAATTTAACGTTACTGATAACTGATGGGTTGATTCATAATCCATAAAGTTTCTGCAGCCCAAACACTGGCTGTGGAGAGCCCTTGATTAGGAAGTAGCCCACAAGAGGTCTCATCCTGCGCAATTGTTTTCATGCACTTGCGTAAATCTGCACATGTTTTGTGCCTGGATTGCTGGCACCTGTTCACCTCTGCCGTTTCCCTTTCTGCATAGCATCTCTAAGAAAGCCTTTAGTCCCGTACAGCCCTGACCTGGATAGCCCAGGCTAGCCCAGTCCCGTCAGATCTCGGAGGCTAAGTAGAGTTGATCCTGGCTAGTATTTGGATGGGCAACCTCGAAGGAATACCAGGGGCATGACACAGAGTCAGGCAATGGCAAACCACCTCTGAAACCATCTCTTGCCTTAAAAACAAGTCTACCTTGCCATCTAGTGGTGAATAACCAGGGCTATTTTGGGGCAGGAACGCACAGGAATGGAGTTCCGGCTGGCTCCCAAGTTGGCCACACCCAGCAGGAACTCATTAGCATAATAGGCCACACCCAACAGCAGACACTCATTAGGATTGGCTACATTAGGGGTGTGTGGCCTAACATGCAAAGGAGTTCCTGCTACAAAAAAAGGCCCTGGGTTTTGACAACAAACAAGGTAAACAGAATAAGAAGCAAAAGGTGGGTGTGGCTGGATGACCACACTTCTGGTAACATGGGGGTGCGGCCTAATGTGCTAATGAGCTGTGCTGTCAGGGGTGTGGCCCAATATGCTAATAGGTTCCTGCTGTTGGGTGTGGCCTATTATGCTAATGAGTTCCTGCTGGGCTTTTTCTACAAAAAGAGCCCTGTCATAACACTAAAAGAGCTAGAACTTCTAACTGCCAAACAATTTTAGGATCTCCTGGCTATACTGCACACATTGCCATATGATAATTAATCAAGTCCCATACAATTTTTTTTGCCTGCTATTCCCTCCACACCGTAGTTATTCTGATAGCCCACTTACCCCCAATATTTCTTGAAGATTTAATTTTCTTTTTGAAAGAGCCACTTTCGGTTCAGAACTGTGCCAAGCTGGCTTTAGAGCTCATGATCTGTTGCAGCCCCCTGAGAACCTGCAAGCTACCCGAACTTCTCATCTTTGCCCCTTACTTTGAACCGCACTACGAGGCAATGCTTTTTTTCACACACGCATCAGCAAGGGCCCGAAATTCCACCTAATATAGGCTAGAGGGTAGATTATTCACATTGAAAGAGACAGGTGCATGCAAACATAGATTGTTGTTATGTTTCCAATCAATCGTCTCCCTGAACTCTCGTTGAACAGTTTAATGAGCAATCCGGGCTAGTCAAGTCTTGCTCCCTTGTTTAAAAGAAGTCCAACATGTTGGCGGAACAATTCTAGTTTTCTTTGCCGTATGATTCACATCGACTGTTTGACTATTTACCAGTGTCCTTGTGTGTGGTCTGCATTAAATAATGCAGGAGGCCAAAGTGCGTCACCCCCTTTCTGTTTATTAAAAAGGAGGTATCGCCGCTCTCTGGAACCCACCCGACTCCTCTGGGTTCTCTGCGCCAGGTAGTTTCATTTGCTTTCATCATCTACCTCGGGCCTCCAGTGTCAAGAGAGTAATTAATACTGCTCTTTTGGAAGCTGACCTCATCGGTGACTAAAGAGCCTGCTAACATCTGTTAGTTCTCCAGGCTGGTGGCTTAGTCATAATGATACAGCATTTTTTCCCAGGACTGTCATCTCCTGTCATGAAAAAACAATCATTTCTTCACTGACTCTTGTCTATCCATTTTAATCCTACCTTCACTTTAGGGTTGCCATTCCCTCGATGGGGGCAAGGGTTCACCTGCTTTCAGGGGCCCAATCCGCCACTGCCCGGCCAGCCGTCTGGGGGAGCCCTGTCCCCAAGGAGCCCCGTCCGTGCTAACGTACCCTGTGCAATGACATCACCTGGAGGTGATGTCATCGCACAGGGTACGGTATGCGGGGGGATGCTCTAGCATTTGAGAGAAAACTCTATGGTTACCATAGAGTTCACTGAACATGGATGGTGGTTTTTGTTTGACTTAGAATATTAAATTAAGCAGGCCCCAAATAAATGTAGCTTCCTAGATGAAGGGATAACAATAGTGGGAGAACACCTTTGGATACATGTGGCAGTATACAGTCTAGTTCCTATGCATGTTTAGTAAAGGTAAAGGTTCCCTTGCTCGAAAGCCAGTCGAATCCGACTCTAGGGTTGCTCATCTCCGTTTCAAATCCGAAGAGCCAGCACTGTCCGAAGATGTTTCTGTGGTCATGTGGCCGGCATGACTAAACACCAAGGCACACGGAACGCTGTTACCTTCCCACCAAAGCAGTACCTATTTATCTACTTGCAAGAACTGCTAGGTTGGCAGGAGCTGGAACTAGAGATGGGAGCTCACTCCATCATGCGGCACCCTGGGTCTTGAACTGCTGAACTACTGACCTTCCACAGCCTGCAGTTCAGCATCTTAACCACTTGAGCCACCGCAGCTCCAGTAGTAAATTTGCTAAACATTAGGAGGAACTTCCTGACAGAGCCGTTTCTCAGTGGAACAGGCTTCCTTGGGCGGTGGTGGGCTCTCCTTCTTTGGAGGTTTTCAAACAGAGGCTAGATGGCCATCTGTCAGTAATGCTGATTCTGTGGACTTCGGCAGACCATGAGAGGGAGGGCAGGAAGGGTTGCATCAGTGTTTAGTTCTTGTGGCCCTTCTTACACACCCAGGGAAATTCTGATCACCACTTTGGGGTCAGGAAGCAATTTTTCTCCAGGCCAATTTGGCTGGAGATCATGGAGGTTTTTTGCCATCTTCTGGGCAGGGAGCAGGGGTCACTGGGAGTGTGGGCAGGAGGTATTTGTGAATTTCCTGCATTGTGCAGGGGGTTGGACTGGATGACCTTGGAGATCCCTTCCAATTCTACGATTCTATGAAATCCCACTGAATGACAAGAGATGTTCTTGTGTAATTGTTCAAAAGACTGCAGATTTAATGGGAACACAGATTTGTGGTCCAATCCAATTATGCTAGGGTTGTTTGCTTGTTAAGTCATTCCAAGGGAGAACATATTCTAGAGTTTAAGGTTACTATTGGTTAGATTGCTCAGCGACATTTTGGAAAAAAATGAGAGCAATAGTTTCTTTTTTTAAAAAAACAACAACAACAGAACCACAGATCAGGTTTTGATTTTGAAATAATTCATTGGCATTTGGAACTGAAGTTTAATGTCTGCATTCAATACTGGGATCTTCTAGAGTAGTCAGGCTCCCGCCGGTGGCAGGAGATCCCCCATTCCAGTTTGGTGTAGTGGTTGGGAGTGCAGACTCTAATCTGGGAGAACCGGGTTTGATTCCCCACTCCTCCGCATGCAGCTGCTGGTGTGACCTTGGGCCAGTCACAAGTTCTTTCAGAGCTGTTCTCTCAGGAGCACTCCTACCCCCACCTACCTCATAGGGTGTCTGTGGTGGGGAGGGGAAGGAGATTGTAAGCCACTCTGAGACTCCTTTGGGTAGTGAAGGGCGGGGTATGAATCCAATCTCCTCTTCTCCATTCCGTGGGCCCTCCCCCCAGCATTGATCAGCTGGCTGGTGGGGGACATATGGGCAGGAAAACTAGGCCTAGGCCTGTGTTGCTGGCATGCACCAGAAGTAACATCATCATCACTTCGTTGGTGATGCATAGATGCTCTGGTATCTGGGCAAAAAAATGACTATCATAGACGTTTTGCCCAAATACCAGAGCA
>NW_015172111.1:0-2363 GCF_001447785.1 Gekko japonicus
AGACTCGATGGTGCGACTGAACAGCAACAAATAAAAGACTTAAAATGTGGGGTCTTTGATTTTCTTATTCAAACTAGACATTCTGATGAAATCACAGTTCTTCCCTTGTCCATCTAGTTCAGCCATTCTTCCAAGTCCAAAGTACCGAAGGCCCGATATCAAATTGCGGCACTTGTGTAACTTTATGTAAAATCTACCCATACATGCCAGGTGAAGTTAGAAGTTAACAATCTTGTATTACTTTTACTAGCATTTCAAGGTAAACTGTGGCATCCAGTCACAACTGACTCACGGCGACTCCATGAAATTCCACCTCATGGGGTTCTGAAGGCATGAGATGAGTAGAACTCATTTGCCAGTGCCTTCCTCTGCAGAGCAACCCCAGTCTTCCTTGGTGGTCTCTCATCCAAGTACCCATCTTGCTTAGCTTCTGATCTCTGAAAGGATAGGGCTGGGCTGGGCTGGGCTGTTAGGCTGCTAATAAATCTGTTTGGTTTCTTCTATATTTCAGGGTCCAGATGGCCCACCCGGTCCATCTGGAACTACTGGTCAGAGGGGCATTGTGGGTATGCCAGGTCAACGAGGAGAGAGGGGCATGCCTGGGCTTCCCGGTCCTGCTGTGAGTATCTGTGGAGCTGGTGTTTCGTATAGGAGTGCCGCTTCTTCTATTGCTTGTAAGATCTTCAGCCACAGGAGACTTTGGTTTAACCTGAAAACCACGTGTCCACACTGTCTCTTTATTTGCAATGACATGCACTTGTGCACTTCTTTATTCGGCCAATGACCAGTAGAACATAAGAACATAAGAGATGCCAATGTTGGATCAGGCCAAAGGCCTATCCAGTCCAACACTCTGTATCACACAGTGGCCAGAAATACCAGGTGCCATCAGGAGGTCCACCAGTGGGGGCCAGGACATTAGAAGCCCTCCCACTGTTCACCCCCCCCCAAGCACCACGATGACAGAGCATCAATAATAAAAGCTTTACAGAAAAAATCATTAGAAAGTTAAATTGGTCTGATCTATTGGCATCCGTTAATTAAGATCTGTACATAAAACCTCTCTACGAACTCTACAGGCTACTGACAAACATTTGGCACGACTAATAGTAACCTGTTGATTAGCACCCATTAAAAGTTTCTTTAAGATATAAACATCAGAAGATCCTGAAAGGTTACTAAGTAGAGGGGAAATTATATTCGAACGAGCTTCCTGGTCAAAATGACAGGGGAACATTACATGCTCGACTGATTCCACCGCTTTGGTACCACACAGACAAATCCTCTCCTTCATGGGAGTCTTTTTCTATCTCCCCTCAAAAACTGCATAGGGGAGGACTCGCCATCTTGCCACTTGTGCACATATTTTGAATTATATCTGTGATATGTACCGTATTTTTCGGACCATAAGACGCACCTGACCTTAAGACGCACCTAGTTTTTAAAGGAGGAAAACAGGGAAAAAAATATTCTGAACCTTTGGTCCATAAGATGCACTCACTTTTCCTCCCACTTTTTTTGGAAGAAAAAGTGAGTCTTATGGTCCAAAAAATATGGTATTTTAAATGCTGCACTGATGAGGGTTGGCCCTTAGAAGAATGGCCTTAAGCAGGGGTCATTTTGTAGAAAAAGAGGTGCTAGAGCTCATTAGCATAGCCCATTAGCATAACGTATTTGCATATGCCACACCCCCTGACGTCACCGGAAGTGTGTCAGAAGGCAACACCCACCGCTCAGGCTCCACTGGATTGTTTTGGATTGCTAGCTATTGGGTGGGGGGGGACACGCAGATCTGTCCTCACAGAGGAGGGAGAGCTTGTACCTGAATAAAATTTGGTCTTAAAGGTGCCACTGGACTGTTTTGGACAGGGCCGGAAGGGGGGGGGGCTCTGCAACTTACCTGGCTGTTTCTTGCGCCTTGTGGCCCGGGACTGCTGGGAGCAGGGGGTGGGGCTTGTTGCATGTGCCCGCCCCCTGGGCTCTTTACTGCCGGAACTCCGCTCCTGTGCGCTCCTGCAGGAAATGACCCCGGCCTTAAGTACTGACGAAATCTCTCATCGTTCCAGGGCACACCAGGAAAACAAGGTCCAACAGGTCCAACGGGAGACAAAGGTCCTTCGGGGCCTGTAGGTCCTCCAGGTGCTCATGGCCCTACAGGTGAAGGAGGCCCAGAAGTAAGTGTCTTTTTTTCTTGACCATACAGTGGCTTGCCGGCCTCCAGGTAGAGCATGGAAATCTCCTGGAATTTACAAGTCATCTCCAGATGACAGAGATCGGTTCCCCTGGAGAAAATGGCTGCTTTAGAGGGTGGACTCCACGGCATTATAACCCGCTGAAGTCCCACCCCAAACCCCGCCCTCCCC
>NW_015172111.1:4789-6307 GCF_001447785.1 Gekko japonicus
TATCACCACCACAGCATCTGTTTGGACCACCCTCCCCAGCTTTATTGAGAGTCAGTTTGGTATAGTGGTTAGGAGCGCAGACTCTAATCTGGGAGAACTGGGTTTGATTCCCCACTCCTTCACATGCAGTTGCTGGTGTGACCTTGGGTCAGTCATAAGTTCCCTTAGAGCTGTTCTCTCAAGAGCAGTTCTCTTAGAGCTTTCTCAGAACCACCTACCTCACAGGGTGTCTGTGGTGGGGAGGGGAAGGGGAAGGGGAAAGGGATTGTGGGCCACTCTGAGACTCCTTCTGGTAGTGAAAGGCGGGGTTTAAATCCAAAGTACTACTACTACTACTACTCCTTGGTACGTTTCACCATTCAAATACCTTCAGTGTCCACTTTTGTGCATAGAATGTCTTTTTCCTTGGGTCTAGAACTGTTCCTCACATAGTCCTTCGGTTCAAGGAATAGGTACTACTACTACTACTACTCCTTGGTACGTTTCACCATTCAAATACCTTCAGTGTCCACTTTTGTGCATAGAATGTCTTTTTCCTTGGGTCTAGAACTGTTCCTCACATAGTCCTTCGGTTCAAGGAATAGGTAGATGGCCCTTCCCCCTAGTTTAAAGCGGTATTTGAAACTATGATGTACTCAGTTTGGCTAAATGGGCTTGTTTTAGCTTTATTAACCTTAAAGTAGGGCAGCCAGTTTTATTCCTGTACGCGTTTCTTTCCTTCTATATCGATAATAGTAGAAACGACTATTAAGAAGCTTGTAGGCATGATGATCCCTGCCTTATCTTTATGTGTTATCGGTTAGTGTTATGGCATCCTGTATCTCCCTTTCCCTTTGTAGTTTTTGTAGTAATAAAACAATGCAAATGAAAAAATAAAAAAAGATGACCCTTCCTCCCAGTAGCTAGCCCAGTGCGCTGGCAACTTTTGGGTTAAGAATAATCTCTTAATAAATCCATGCGTTATCTTGTTCCGGTTAATTTTAAACCTTAGAATGAGTTTTTTGAGATTTGGAATTGAACTTATCACAGGGTGATCGGGGAGAACCAGGGCCAGCTGGCCTTCCTGGTTCCATCGGTGCTCCGGGAACTCCGGGACCAGTTGGGGCTACAGGCGATCCAGGACAAAGAGGTGAACCAGTAAGTACAGCCATTCCATTGTTCTTTTTAAAGCTCTGTTAGATGGCTCTGATTTCTTGCTTATTGTGATAAATAGCATACACAGGATGATACAGTCAGGGGTAATCTCGTAGAAAAAGAGGTGCAGGAGCTCATTAGCATAACTCATTACCATAACTTATTTGCATATGCCACACCCCCTGACATCACTGGAAGTGTGTCAGAAGGCAACACCCTCTGCTCAGGCTCCACTGGACTGTTTTGGATTGCTAGCTATTGCGGGGGGGGGGCATGCAGATCTGTCCTCACAGAGGAGGAAGAGCTTGGACCTGAATAAAACTTGGTCTTAAAGGTGCTGCTGGACTGTTTTGGACCGGGGGGGGGGGGGGTGCGGCACGCTTC
>NW_015172111.1:6469-63025 GCF_001447785.1 Gekko japonicus
CACGCTGGGGGCGGGGCGATGCCATTTGAGGGGAAAACTCTTTGTTTTCCCCTCAAATGGCGTCGCCCCACCCCCAGCGTGTGACGTCACTTCCGGGTGACGCACGTGCAGGGGTGGGGTTTCCCCCAGGCCCCGATTTCACAGGAGCGGGAATCAGGGCTCGAAACCGGGGGGAATTCCGCCCCCCGGGGGGATTTGGGACCCCTATGGAGTCTAGGAAGAAGCGTTGCTCTTATTGTTAAGATGGATAGGGTTGTTGCGGCCTGACAAGGGTGGCACAGGCTAGCCTGTTCCCGTCAGATCTGGAATGCTAAGCAGGGTCGGCCCTTTTAAATACTTGGATGGGAGACCACCAAGGAAGTCCAGGGTTGCTATGCAGAGGCAGGCAATGGGAAAACCACTTCTGTTTGTCTCCTACCTTGAAAAACCCTATAAGATCGCCATAAGTTGACTGCAATTTGACTGCACTTTCTGTTACCACCAGAGTTGTTGCAGTTAGGCCTTTTAGGGCAAAGTTAAAAATATAAGAAGAGCCCTGCTGGATCAGACTAGTGGTCCACCTAGTCCAGCCTCCTGTCTCACACAGTGGCCAATCAGGTCTTCTAAAGGGCCAACAACTGGGCATAGAGGCTGAGGCCTTCCTAAGAACATAAGAAGGGCCGTGCTGGATCAGACCAGTGGTCCATCTTGTCCAGCATCCTCTCTCACATGGTGGCCAACCAGTTCCTCTGGAGGTCTAGCAACAGGGCAGAGAGGCCAAGACCTTCCCCTGACATTGCCTCCTGGCTCTGGGATTCAGAGGTTTAGTGCCTCTGGCTATGGAGGTTCTTTTCAGCTACCATGGCTTGTAGCCATTGATAGACTTCTCCTCCATGAATCTGTCTAATCCCCCTTTTAAGCTGTTTATTCCTGTGGCCATCGCGACATCCTCTGGCAGTGAATGCCACATTTTAATCTCTCTCTGTGGAAAGTAGTATCTCCTTTTGTCCGACCTGAACCTACTGCCCATCAGCTTCATGGGATGCCCTCGAGTTCTGGTATTTTGGAAGAGGGAGAAGAATTTCTCTTTGTTGACTTTCTCCACCCCTTGCACAATTTTATAAATCTCTATCATGTCCCATCCCCCCCTTTAGTCATCTCTTTTCTAAACTGAGAAGTCCCAGACTCTTCAGCCTTTCCTCATAGGAAAGGTGCTCCAATAATAAGCTGTATAATATTCGATAAAGCTACTGAGTTCCTTCACAAACTACTGTGATTAGTTCTTTGGGGAGCCTGGAGGATCTCTCTCAATTTCCATTATAAGAATTATCGACTAGAATGGCAAACGGGACAATCTAGAATTGAGTACTTGCCAGTCAACCATGTCTCCAGTCACACCCTCCCTCACTAAACAGATTTCATGCCAGAAAAGAGCCTGCAGTTAGATTAATAGTGCAATCCTAAACAGAGTTATACCCTTTTAAATCCATTGGCTTCAGTGGACATAAATGGGTTAACGCTGCTTAGGACCACACGTAAGGGAATGGCCTTGTCACAGAGGTCGCTAGATCTGGTGGCACTTGAGTAGGTAGTTAGGCCTGCTGATGGCGTTTTTCACGCTGAGGATGAGCTGTGAATTGCTGGTGGTTACAGTAGTTTGGTTTCCGAGATATTACTTAAAACAGGAAAAGCTGAAGGCAGCAGGAAAAGAGGAAGGGGCAACATGAGACAGATTGACTTATAAGACCGTAAAAGAAGCCATGTTGAAATCAGGCCGATGGCTCATCCAGTCCAACGCTCTGTGTCACGCAGTAGTCAAAACCCAGGTGCCATCAGAAAGTCCGCCAATTAAGGAACCCACGGCCCTTTGCCAGACCTGAGCAAGGCTGTTAATGATAGGACGTTTTGAGGTCATTAAGTCGTAGGGTCACCGTTGTCAGACTCCCATTGCATCAACGAAGCACACACTTGTAGAAAAGGTTTTCCTTTATTTGAAGCAATAGGTGCATAACAGGATCACTGCTCAGAATGAGGCATAAGCATGGATCCCAATGGATTATAGTAAATTTAAAAAGCTGAGGCCCAATTGCGGGACTTCCCCTGCATGCCATTGAGCCTGGTAAGCAACGCTCCTACTTAATCATAACATACTGCTTCTCATGGATACTGCCATGAGATCACCCAAGCTACTACCCAGCAGAAACCACCTGTGGCCTTGAGAGATACGGACGTTCCTGCAACTAGGCAATTAAGCGCATAAACAGGCGCATACTCATAGAATAGAGAAACATAAGAGCATACACAGAGAATAGGGAAACATATTGGCAGCTGGCTGACAACCGTAAGCGGGAAGTGACTTGACAGCAGTTAACATACAAACAACTGAAACAACCTAAAGGTGTTCTGAGAAGATTAATGGAACTGCTTTTTATTCTTTTTCAGGGATCTCGGGGTCCATCGGGTCCTTCTGGCCGTGCTGGAAAACGTGGTTTGCCGGTACGTTCTGCATGAATTCGTTTAACTCACCCACCACGATTTTTTTTAAAAAAACTGCATTTATATGAATCGCCACTTAATGAGCAAGTATTACAAAACCATGATTTTTAAAAAATAACTGCATTTATATGAATCGCCACTTAATGAGCAAGTATCACAAAATGCAAAATAACAAAATAAATTAACTTGTGAGAACCACCATTATCGAAAGGCAATTACAATAGTTTAAATCTCTCCCTTTGCAACTACACGTGGATCAACCTTGAGGAGATTCAGCGGAAAAGAATAGCTGGAAAATACCGATAATGTATTTTTTTTTATATTTGTTCGGCTCGGATATAGCCGAATGGACACCCCTAGAGCAAACCTATTGTTTTCTAGTTTAGACTCTTCTCTCACCTGAGTAGTCCAAATAGTGGACACATGTTCTTGAATTCAATTCTGTGCAAACCATAACAAATTGCAGTTGTTCAAAATTATCTTTTTCTCATAAAACAAGGAGTAAAAGTTAAGATCAGGATAATTTCAGTACTCGATCACATTGCTAAAAGGTTGTGCATTTGCTCAAAACTTTTTGAAGTGGGGGAAGTAAACAGTACGGTGAATCGTACTGCTATCCTACCACTCCACTGAAATAAGTTTATTCATTTCTTCATTAAAACCTTTCCCTTTGGCTCAAGTTTGAAGTCTTCCTTCAGTGTAAGCATCATTCCTCCATCTTAACTCACTCTTCTGTTGGAGGAAGAGCCACATAAGTTAGAGGAAGGCTACTTAGAGCAGGGGTTCCCAAACTTTTTGTGCCTGTTGGCACCTCTGGAATTCTGACACTGCATGGTGGATGCAGCCACAAAATGGCTGCCACTGGACACAGAACAAGTAAAAAAATGGCTGCCACAACAGCTTCCCTTCATTCACACAGTGAAGACCCCTGTGCTGTTTTAGAAGTCTGGACAGCCGATCAAATCTCCAATGGCCAATCAGAAGTCTTGCTGGGCAAAAGCCCCCCCTGCCCCCCGACTTTCTAAAAAAAATGGCAGGCACCAGGAAAGGTGTAGATGGGTGCCATCTTGCCCATGGGTACCATGATGGGGACACCAATTTGGGGGATGGTTGGATCTACCCCACTGTCTCCATGGGGTGTTCAGGAATGTTTTTGTAGGCACGGTTATACATTTCAGATATGTTTCAAAAGCAAACAGTTTTGAATACCACTAGTTTAGTGAGAGAGATTAACAAGGGCAGAAGGGTTTAGAAGCACATAACTCTGTTTATGAGTGCCCATTAGTACATTGAAATAATGAGGTGGAAATGTGCTTAACTTTGGCTGTGTTGTTGTCTTTACTCCCCCCCCCCCCCGCTGCTCGCAGGGTCCCCAAGGTCCTCAGGGAGACAAAGGTGACAATGGAGATCGAGGTGACAGAGGGCAGAAAGGTCACAGAGGTTTCACTGGCCTTCAGGGTCTCCCCGGACCTCCTGTAAGTCATTTTTTCTAATTTTGTTGTTGTGTATGTTTACATATTCCATGTACATCTTTCCCCCCATGATTTGGAATCGGAATGTGCACCAAAAATGGATTTTTTCAGATTCGGGAAAATATCAGTATGATGTTGGGATTCAGGTAAATAATTGGGAAACCCAAATTTATTTGGCATTTAAAAATGCCTTCCCTTCACTCTCTGGAGTTGTGTCACCTTGGTGAAGGGGAGGCATTTAAAAATTATTGTCTTCCAGATTGTCTAATCTGCATTCAGCGGAATAATATCTGAAAAATACAAATAAGGTAATTTTCGGGTATTTTTTCGGTACAGTTTATTTCAAATGCACACCCCTACTATGGAGACCTGTGCATGTACCCCTATGTACAATGAGCTCTTCTGCTCATACACTTCCCCATTCGTTCTAGTAGAAGAGTTCCTCCATCAAAATTAAGAGAGAAGTCCTTGTGGGTGGTATCTGCCCTTGTATTTCACAGACCTCATTCCCACAACAAATTGCCGAGTTATGACAAGGGCAGCCTTGAAAATAAGTGGACAGAAGTTACTGGCCTGTACAATATTTCCTAGCCCAGGGGTCCCCAACCTTTCTGAGCCAGCAGGTACTTTTGGAATTCTGACAAACTGCGGTGGGCACAGACACAAAATGGCTGCCTTAAAATGGCTGCTACACAGGCCCAGCCATAAAAATGGCTGCCACAGCTTACCTTCAGTCACACAGTGAAGATCCTTGTGCTGTGGTGGCAGTTGCTGCCAAAACAATGTTTTTTAAAAATCAGCTGAGCCAATCAAATCTCCAATGGGCAATCAGAAGTCTTGCTGGGCAAAAGCCCCAGTGGCCCGACCCACTTTCTAAAAACATTTCTTGGGCTCCAGTAAAAGTGTTGGTGGGCACCAGGGCACCCACAGACACCATGTTGGAGACCCCTAGGCTTGCCAAGCCCCCCCTGGGGGCGGGTAAATTCCCACTCGGGAGGCCCATTACCCACCGCCAGCGGATCGGGCCCTGGGGGGAACTCCACCCCCTGCTGGAGGGCGTCCCCAGCGTGATGATGTTACCTGGAGGTGACATCATCACGCTGGCCACGTTGTGGGGGGGGACACTCTGTGAATCGAGGGAAAACTCTATGGTCGATGTCTGGTGACATCATCGTGGCGTGTCTGGTGATGTCATCGTAACTGTTCTGGTGACATCATCATGGCGCACAGGCGCGGGGAGACTCCCGATCGAGCCGGAAATCCCCCCACTTTGAAGGTAAGTCGACTTGGCAACCCTAGAGACCCCTGTCCTAGCTAGTCTGTCCACTCATCCAAATGTAAGTCTGTTTCACCACACCAACAGCCTGAATGAGCTAAATATGAATTCTGTTCTAACTTACCAAACATTTTCTACTTGGTTGCTTTGAGCTACAGGCAAAGAGTGGTGGTTTTTTAAAGTTGGAAACTTCTGATGTGCACCGTAATACAATAGACACACTTTGCAGACAATTCCTGTTTACATCCCTTATGAGGAACTGCATGGTATATAAATCCCTGCTAAGAAGTTGAATATAAATACGGTATGAAAGGACCAAAAACCATATTGTCCTTTTTGGTTTAATTCTAATTGAAACTGATTCCTTTGTATAGGGTAGTGATGTTCCATTCCTGTGATCTCAGTCATAAGACTGTATATCATCTTTTTAAAAGTGCATGTTAATTATCTGTTATGATGATGGATACCGCTACTGCATTATATGAAATAAGTGGACTTTATTCTGAGACTTAAAAACTAATGTATACTTGAGGCGACTGTTGGAACATTTTTTGGCCGAGTTCAGACTGGCAGTTTGCCCCAATATAGGCATGTTTCAGAAACAATCCACAACCAGATTAAAGGGGCTGTTCACACAGGCACATCTTTCAGGCGTTCCCCACCCGTACTCAACCCGTCTTGTAACGCTTCGCTCCCAAGTTTAAAGGACACCTGGTGAAAGGAAACCCCGGAAAGCACAATTATCCCACATCGATTCTGCACCAACAAAGTGTGAACGCCAAAAGCCATGTTTTCTTATGTGTCTATACGCTCATATCTCCAGATTACAAAAAAAGAAAGCCGCGCCTTACAGCCGCACCTCTGGGCCAACAGTGTGAACGCTCCCTTGCACCTCCTCCCGGTATGCTCCCACATCGGTCGCTGCAGTGTGAACGGGAAAACCCGGAACAGTTTGTTCCGGCTCTTTTTTTTGCCACGACTCCCTCCCACTTCAACCTGCCAGTCTGAACTCGGCCTATATACTTCCACACACATGATGCTATAAAATGAATGTATTTTCTTTTGTGGTATGAAGAGAATACTAATATGAAATGGCACAGAAAGATAAACCTGTGTTGTTTTCTTTGTAGGGTCCTATTGGTGAACAAGGCAGTTCTGGGATTCCAGGTCCATTTGGCCCTAGAGTGAGTATCCCAGATACGGGAAACAAATATGGAAACAATTACATTTCTCTGCTGAACTTTGCTGTTGTGCAGATGGTGTTTGTTGATTTCAGAGTAACATTGCATGGGATTTCTATGCAATGTCATTAAGCAAGGTTACGCTCTGGGCTGTTCATCTTCTCCAGTTCCTTTGCATAGGAATTGTCAACAAAGTCTGGGATTTGGCTTAGGTGTTGGCTTGCAGAAGATCTCAGTTCATGCTCAAATACCCATTAAGATTGCCTTTGAAAATATTCAAGCCCAGCCTTGAATGGGGAGGGAGGCAACTGCCTTGAATGAGTACTTCTTTTGTTATGTTTTCCTGTTCTCAAACGACAAATGTTCTCCACCACATATTCAGATACCGTCTTCTGCCTCAGTGGACCTTGCAAATACTATTCCGCCTTCTGCACAGAAAGCTCAAGTGGCTGGTTGACAAATTAAAGAAACTTGTCCATGTCATTCGGACTTGCAGAAATAATTTGGTGACTCCCCCCCCCCAAGATTTTTTAAAATGCCAGGCTTGTACCACTTACAGTGCGGCAGCCAGGCTGATGATGGGTCTCCCCAAGTGGAAGCACATCCAGCCTGGACTGAAAATGCTGCACTGGCTGCCAATAGCATACTGAATTCGCTTCAAAGTGCTTTAAAGCCCTACATGGCCAGGGTCCGACCTACCTGAGAGACCGCCTTTCCCCGTATATACCCCCAAGAGCACTTCGGTCCGGGGCACAACATCGCCTGGTGGTTCCAGGCCCCCGGGAGGCAAGGCTCACCACGACTAGGACCAGATCCTTTTCAGTGGCGGCCCCTACCTGGTGGAACGAGCTCCTGGAGGAGATCAGGGCCCTGCGAGACCTTATGCAGTTCCGCAGGTCCTGTAAGACGGAGCTCTTCCGCCAGGCTTTCACATAGGGGCCGCCACTACCACCGCCACCAATGCAGTGGATAACATTGGGGTTAAGGATGGCCCGGGAAGATCTGCCACTATTTCTGTGTGACTGATACCACTGGATTTACCTGGTTGGGATAGGCAATAGGATAACATCATCCCTGGAGAACTGGCATGTATCTGGCATGTATCTGGAGACCATCTTGTCTAATTGAGTACAATTGTTATTAATGTTTTTATTGCTTTTATCTGTTTTATATGGGCTTTGCCCCTTGTAAGCCGCCCTGAGCCCGCTCTGTGGGGAGGGTGGGGTATAAATCTCAATAAATAAATAAATAAATAAATAAGGTCCCCCCCTTTTCCTCATGCGTTTCATTCTCCCTAGTGGTCAATTTGGTATTACATCACTTGTGCGTAGCTTATTTTATGCCAGACATAAAGCGATGTAATATTGAACTGACCACTAGAGGGAGCAAAATGTGTGCAGAAAAGAAAAGAAATACCCAGGTACAAACAAGGAAAAGGAGAATGTGGAAGAGCCCCGAGTGGAGTGACCCTGCACTCTATCGTGTACATTGGGAGCTGTCCTAAGCAGTTCTCTTTGGAAGCAGAAGAAGATACTGTCGAGTCACAGCTAACAAATAGCGACTCCAGCCATGAAGGGCTCATGGAAAGAGAGGAGCAGAGGTGGCTTGCCATTGCCTTCTTCTGTGTTCCAACTCCAGTCTGCCTTGGTGGTCCCCTGTCCAAGTATTGACCATGGCTGACCCTAGTTAGCTCCCGAGTTCTGACAAGCTCAGGCTAATCTGAGCTATCCAAATGATCTCTGGAAGTGATTCCCATGTTATTTAGTGAGACTTTCTCCTAGGAAACTGCCCCTAGGGTTGCTAGCTTTGAGTGCCTCAGCACCTTCAACAAGGTTTCCAGGGTATAAGCTTTCGAGAGTCAAAGCTCAAAACGTATCTGATGAAGGGACCTTTGGCTCTTAAAACCTTTGCCCCCCAAGGTGCTACTGGACTTGAATCTGGCTGTTGCTCTGCAACCCCCTGAAACTGCCTTTAGGATTGCAGAGAGCAATCCTAAACAGATGTATTCTGAATCCTAGTGTGGTATGTTCAATGGGCCTTACTCCTAGGAAACGGTTCTTAGGATTGCACTGTTGATCACTTACTTTGACAAGCCTTTATTGGCATAGGTATACACATACAATAGGAGATCAGATTAAATATAGATCGGAAAATACAAATCCATATAGGGTAAAATTGGGGCAACGGCACAGAAAAACAGCATGAAAGCAGAAAAACCTAATGGTTACTTATCAGAACGTATAGCCATAGCATTAAGACCTTGCTACTTTTTCAGTTATTTCGGCATCTTGATTATCAAGCAAAAACAGAACCTTAACATCGTCAGGAATCTCTGAGAATTGAGCTAATATAGGATACAGAAGATCCTGGCGGGGCACCAGATATAAGGGACTTTGAAGGAGAACACGGGGGACAGTTTCAACACAGTCCTTCTTACAAAGAGAACACCTACTGGAGTAGGGGATCCCCTGGAATCTGCCAGAGATAAGAGCAGAAGGAAGAACATTAAATCTGGCCAAGGAGATGGCTCTGTGCCAATTTGGAGCGATAAGTTGATAAAGATATACAGCTGGAAGATTTGCATTTGGAACAATCCCTAAATTTAGGGGAGAACAGGTTCTGTTGGCCAAGCTATAGTGAGTTTGCAACTCTGAGCCCAATAAACTAGCTTTTATTTTTTAAAAAATCCTCAGGCTCAGAAAGCAAGGATAGAGATTCAAGGAGCCTATTTTGGCTTCGATGTCTGTTGATCACTAATATGAAGAATGTGGTCTGTTTCAAAAGGGCAGATTTTAAAAATGGTGTCGTCCTTGCAGTGCATTCCTTTGGTCTGATGGTTTTGATTCAGTGTAGTCTTGCTGAGTGTCCAATCCTATCTGCTGCATGTGGGAGGGCTTTCTAATGTCCTGGCCCCACTGGTGGACCTCCTGATGGCACCTGGTATTTCTGGCCACTGTGTGACATAGAGTGTTGGACTGGATGGGCCTTTGGCCTGATCCAACATTGGCATCTCTTATGTTCTTATGTTCATTAGAACTTGAACCAAAGTAAATGCATTTAGAATTTTTATTCATTTCTCAAATTTCTACCCCGCCCTCCCAGCCAAAGTTGGCTCAGGTGGCTTACAAAAACAGATAAATTACATAAAACAAATAAGTTACATTAAAACATGGATTGCAATTAAAACAGTTCAACCACAATAAAGTGCTAGTTGTCGTCATCAGTTTGGAGATGACAGTATTCAATATTCTTAGCTCACAATCAATCATGTTACTTTGTCCCGTTACTTTGTCCCATTACTTTGTAATATATCTAGGTCCGCAGAGAGACTAACGGAATGAGGAATGGCTTAACACAAGTTTAGCATAGAGATCAACGAGAACATCCTGTACAGGAATCTCCCAACCTTATTCTAGAATAGTCTAAGGTCATGTGATCTTAGGGCCGGCCCACAAATTACCAATTCCTTGTGTATAAAGGAATGTCTCTAAACTACACATTCTATCGCTACAATGCTTTGTAAAGAACGGTCACCCCACACTAGGGTTGCCATGTCCTACCTGGCTGATGGCTGATGGTGGAGGGTCTCCTGATCCTCTCTGGAGCTCTTCTGGCACGTGTTCAAAATGCGCTCACCTTGATGACATCACCCAGAAGTGATGTCATTGCATTTCTGCCACTGGGGGGCAATGCTCTAGGTTTTGGGCAAAACTCTGTGGCTTTTTGGGCCTCAAAACCATAGAGTTTTCCCCCAAAACCTAGAGCATCACCCCTGACGATGGAAACGTGATGACATCACTCCTGGGTGACATCATCATTCCAGCAGCACCTGAAGGGGTTTTCTCAGGGGTGGGACTTCCCCAGCCGGCCAGCTGCGTCGCAGCAGATGGGGCCCCCCAAAATTGAGGGGTTCCCATGCCCCACCAGAGGAATGGCAACCCTGCCCCACACCAGCATGGGGGACCTACAAGTGAATGGAGGTGTATGCTGCTTAGCCAATGTACTTTTGTATACGTGCTCGATAGCGACGTAGAAATGCTTATCCACCCATCTTTGAGTTAATTGGATTCATCTTTTAATGCAGATATGGATGTCCATCCTGAGTTGGAGGGTGGCCATCCTCCAGGTTGGGTTTGGCAGTCTCCTGGGATTACAACTGATCTCCATACTACAGAGATCAGTTCCCCTGAAGAAAATGGCTGTTCTGGAGGGTGGACTCTATGGTGTTATACCCTGCTGAGGTCCCGCCCCTCCCTAGGGTCCACCTTTAAATCTCCAGGGATTTTGGAACCCTGACTTGGCAACCATAGCTGGAGCTGATAGCTATTATGCACAACTGGTCTAGAGCTTGATCAGGTGTCACTATGCGGAACGTTGCGGATAGTTTTGTCGTTGTTGTTGTTAAATTGAATAGGTACTGTTTACATTATCGATGTGGACATTCTCTCACGATACAGGGCCCCCCTGGTCCAGTTGGACCTTCAGGGAAAGAAGGAAATTTTGGACCCCTCGGGCCAGTTGGACCTCCTGGTGTAAGAGGAACCTTAGGAGAAGCAGGACCTGAGGTAAACAACGGGGATTTTCTGTAGGGCTGGAGGGATCTCAGTGTTCTATATAGCACCAAAGTGGTGCTACAGGAAAGTTAGATGTTGGCCATCACTATGCATGTTCTTCTGCACTGAAATGATAAGGAACTAGACACTTCCTTTACAAGACTGTCGGAGGATAAAAAAAGTCTCTCTGCTTTATTCTGAAAGCAGTAAGAGGTAGTAATGAAAGTCTTTTATCGATATGGCTTTAAAACATTTCAACCGTAGTCTCCAGTTGGATTAATTTGTTACAAACCACTTTGAGTGCCTGCGGCAGAAAAGTGAGTTATATGTTTATACATTTAATATAAAGAAGTATACCTGTTGCCCTGTTCTTTCTCAAGAGGGGGGGGACATATACTCTCGGGTTCCTTTTCCCACAATCCCTGGAGGCAGGAAGTTGATAGCACTTCATAGGGGGGAGGATTCCTCCTGTCTGTCATTTTTCTGCCTCCATTTGTGAGAGCTGTAGATTTAGAGAGCTCTTGAGATTTTTCTTCTCGGTGCTCTTCAGTTGCGCTTTTTCTTTCTTTCCCACTTGTGTGCCTTCTGGTGTGCACTTCCTTTGTTGTTTTTTTAATAAAAGATCCTTAGTTTAAGAAGACTAATAGCTCGTCCCTGTGTATGTTCGCTCAGAAGTAGGTCTTACTGACTTCTCTGAGGCTTAAGTGTGCATAAGATTATGGCCAAAAAGTATCACTGGAAAATTGTTCTGTTCAATAATATTTGTACCGTTGTTACTCAGCAACTATCTTCCCAGAACTCAAACTGAAAATACAGTTTTCCTCCATCCAGCAAACACATTTATTGTAGCGTGGAGTGCCAAACATGCAATTCTCCTCTGTCCCCTTCCAGTCGTAGTAACACAGTGATGTAATAATAGGATAGTGTAGGAGGGCAGTGCAGACTGCGTGGCAAACCCGCATGAATTCACTGTTCTCCTGGCTGTTCACCTGGAAATTGGGAACCTAGCTAATTGCACAAGGCGGATGGAATGTACGAGCAACGTGCACTCCACTCAAACTGGAAATACAGTTTTCCTCCATCCAACAAACACATTTATTGTAGTATGGAGTGCCAAACATGCAATCTCCTCTGTCCCCTTCCAGTCGTAGTAACACAGTGATGTAATAATAGGATAGTAATGATGTAGGACAGCAGTGCAGAAGAATTCACTATTCTCCTGCCTGGATATAGGGAACCCAAAGGTATTTGTGTGCTAACAGCATGAGAAGTCTGGTGATTGCCTACGCAGTCAGTGTGACCTTGGCAGAGATAACAGAGAGCTTACACACACATGTACACACACACACATTCCAAAAGGATGCTAGAATGCTTGAAACTTTCCTCTACGCAGGGAGAAGGTGAGAGAGAGGAGGACTGAAGTGGTACTTATTTATCTACTTGCAATTTCTTGCTTTCAAACTGCTAGGTTGGCAGGAGCTGGAACTAGAGACGGGAGCTCACTCCGTCATGCGGCACACTCGGGTCTCGAACGGCTGAACTACCGACCTTCCACAGCCTGCAGTTCAGCGTCTTAACCACTTGTGCCACCGCATCTCCTATTATTACACTGTTTATTACAGATGTGTAATTGTGCAACCATGTGCATGGTCATTGTCTTGCTGATTTGTCTCTTAGGGTCCCCCAGGAGAAACCGGTCCCCCAGGCCCCCCGGGCCCGCCAGGCCACCTCACAGCCGCCATTGGTGACATTATGGGACATTACGATGACGGTCTTGCCGACCCTCTCCCAGAATTCTCTGAAGACGAAGCTGCCCTAGACGATAACAATAAAACAGATCCAGGAGTCCATGCTACACTGAAGTCACTTAGTAGCCAGATTGAAACCATGCGTAGTCCAGACGGGAGCAAGAAACACCCAGCACGGACTTGTGATGACTTGAGGCTGTGCCATCCATCCAAAAAGAGTGGTAGGTTTTTTGTTTTTTTAAAAGATAAGTCATTGCTTAATCAAAGTAGACTTCCATTAGCAGGCATAGACAAGTGGTTGGGGTGGAAGACTGGGGCCTGGGACAGCAGAGTTTGGATCCATGTTCTCCCATGGAAGTTTGCCCCTGCTGGCCCGGCTGGTGGACCTCCTGATGTCACCTGGGTTTTGGCCACTGTGTGCCACACAATGTTGGACTGGGAAGGCCATTGGCCTGACCCAATATAGCTTCTCTTATGTTCCTATGTCTGGGGCAGTGTAGTCTGGGGCTCTGTATTCTTGGTGCTTGGGGGGGGGGGCACAGTGGAAGGTCTTCTGGAGTTCTAGCCCTGCTGGTGGATCTCCTGATGTCCCCTGGGTTTTGGCCACTGTGTGCCACAGAGTGTCGTACTGGATGGGCCATTGGCCTGATCCAACATGGCTTCTCTTGTGTTCTTATGTTGACAGTCTCTCAGCCTGACCTACCTCACAGAGTGGGGGTTTGTTGTGGAGGAGGGGAGAATGATAGGACAAACCACTTGGTGTCCCCTCATGGGAGAGAAGGGGAATATAAATAAACACAAAAGCTTATGCATAGACATAGCAGCCGTAATTTATTCATTTATAACCCCACCTTTCTCCCCAGTGGAAAGTCAAGGTGGCTGACATCATTCTGTCCTCCATTCTATCCTCACAATGACCGTGTGAGATAGATGAGGCTGAGAGTGTGTGACTGACCCAGGGTCACTCCGCAAGCTTCCTCGGCTGGACTCGAACCTGGGTCTCCCAGATCCTAGTCCGACACTCTTGCCCCTACAGCACACTGGATCTCTAATAGTCCAAACTAGCTCAATGCCGTCAGATCTTGGAAGCTCAGCAGGGTTGGCCCTGGTTAGTACTCTGATGGGAGACCCCACCAAGGGAATCTGGGGCCGCTACGGAGATGCAGGCAATGGCAAACCACCTCTGTTCATCTCTCGCCTTGAAAGCCCCATGAGGGGTTGCCGTGAGCTGGCAGTGACTGGATGGTACACTTTACCAGGGCTACTTTTGGGCAGGAACGCACAGGAACGGCGTTCCGGCTGGCTTCCAAGTTGGCCACGCCCAGCAGGAAGTCATTAGCATAATAGGCCACACCCAACAGCAGAAACTCATTAGGATTGGCTACATTAGGGGTGTGTGGCCTAACATGCAAAGGAGTTCCTGCTACAAAAAAAGCCCTGGGTTTTGATAACAAACAAGGTAAACGGAATAAGAAGCAAAAGGTGGGTGTGGCTGGATGAGCACACTTCTGGTAACATGGGGGTGTGGCGTAATATGCCAATGAGCTGCACTGTCAGTGGTGTGGCCTAATATGCTAATGAGTTTCTGCTGTTGGGTGTGGCCTATTATGCTAATGAGTTCCTGCTGGGCTTTTTCTACAACCCCCCTGCACTTTACCTTTTTAATACACAGACATTGCCTACGATGGCATTATATGGAGCACGTGTGATGCTTCAAAGCTCACGAACAACTTAGCTCCCCCACCTCCCCTGCACGATTTGCAAAAACGCAAGGTCAACAGTGGCCGAAGGATTATGCAACTTTTTGGCACTCCGGAGCAAGTGAGTGAGCCGTGATAGACGAGCGACGGCTGCCTCTTTCTTAGTATGACTTCCTCTTTCCTTTCCCCTCAGAGATTCAATGTGGATGTTTCTGAGTACAGAAGGAGCTTTTATGGAGCCACCCATACAGTGGCACCTTAGGCGTGTGACTCAAAACAGCAGTCGCCATAGGAAACTGGGCGGCTGTGATGGTCTGAAGTGCTTTGCCCGGCTTCAGCTGGTACATCAGCTGCATCCCTTCCTGGTTCAGTCAGATGTACACACAGTGATCTGTGCGTTAGTTACATCTAGGCTGGACTGTTGCAATGCTTGTGGCCAGAGGTCATTTCGGGGGGGATTGAGGAGGGCCTTGGCGGGGCTTCCTCGCACTCCCACCGGCCTTGCAGGTCCACCGCTGGGCCTTATGATGTCAGGGGGTGTGGCATATGCTAATGAGTTATGCTAATGAGTTCCCTTAGCTCTTTTTCTACGAAACGACCCCTGCTTGGGGCTACCCTTGAAGAGTGTTCGGAGGCGGCAACGAGTGCAAAGCACTGTCACTTAGACTGCTGGTTGGGGCCAGCTATCAGGAGCTGGCCCCAACATTACAGCAATCACACTGGCTACCAGTCGACTCTCAAGTCAGATTCAAGGTGCTGGTCATGTCGTTTGAAGCCCTGCATGTCTTGGGACAGGATCATCCTTCTGTTTCTGCCTGGGAATTAAGATCACAGGGAGAGGCCCTCCTGACTATCCCGCCGATTAAAGAAATCCATTTGACGGGTACACAAGATTAGGACCATATTTGGTCGTTTGCTAGCAATCCTGAATTGTGATTTGGTGCCCCTGTTAGCCGCCCTGAGCCTCCGGGAAAGGGCGGGATATAAATGCGAAAAAATAAAATAAATAAATAAATAATTTTTTTGGGCTTTATTTTTTTGGGTGCATTTTATCTATGTCTATGTCGTAACCCGTCTTGAGTTCCTTAAGGAAGAAAGGGTGGCTACTAAATAAATAAACAACGTGAATGGCCTGCATGTAACAGCGGTCCACAAAAAAGGAGGAACCCAGAAGTGTGGTCTGTAAGACAAGAATGGAGAGTCAGTTTGGTGTAGTGGTTAAGTGTGCAGACTCTAATCTGGGAGAACCGGGTTTGATTCCCCACTCCTCCACCGTGTTGGGGTTGTGTTCGAGTTGAAGAATAAAGTTGTGTTCTTGCTGAATCACTCTCCGACTGCTTTGTTAAGCGAGTGACTTAACAGACCTTTAGGAGGCAGCTGAAGACGGTTTTGTTTAGGACCATATTTGGTTGTTTGCTAGCAATCCTGAATTGTGATTTAAAATTCTGGGCTTTATTTTTTGTGTGTGCATTTTATCTATGTCGTAACTCATCTTGAGTTCCTTAAGGAAGAAAGGTGGCTACTAAATAAATAAACGTGAACGGCCTGCATGTAACAGCGGTCCACAAAAAAGGAGGAACCCAGAAGTGTGGTCTGTAAGACAAGAATGTTTAAGGAGATTGGCCATAGTTCTTCCCCACGCAGTGCTCTTTGGCTCTCAGTTTAACTTGAACGGTGCACAAGCTTATTTAATAATTACATCCTCACTGCTGAATCTAACCTAGGTCTTGATCGAGACCAGTGTTTCTTCTCTCAGCTTTCCTGCTTTGTCTTTGCAGGAGAATATTGGGTTGACCCTAACCAAGGTTGTGTGGAAGATGCCATCAAAGTATTCTGCAACATGGAAAGCGGCGAGACGTGCATCCCTGCAAACCCAGCTAGTATCCCACGTAAAACATGGTGGACAAGTAGGTCACCTGAACTAAAGCCTGTATGGTATGGACTGGATATGAACAGGGGTTCACAGGTAAAAACATTTATTTGTTTATGTATTTATATTTATAGCCCGCCCTTCCCGCAGGTGGGCTCAGGGTGGGTAGCAGCATTTCATCAGTACAATAAAAACAACATTTCATTAGGGGCAGTGTGAATTGGAAGCCGGGGGCAGGGGTCCCTTAGTTTGGTGTAGTGGTTAAGTGTGCGGACTCTAATCTAGGAGAACCGGGTTTGATTCCCCACTCCTCCACTTGCACCTGGCTGGATGGCCTTGGGAAAGCCGTAGTTCTGATAAGAGCTGTTCTTGAAAAAGAGCAGTTTCTGTCAAGAGCTCTCTCAGCCCCGCCTACCTCACAGGGTGTCTGTTGTGGGGAGGGGAAGGGAAAGGAGTTTGTAAACCACTCTGAGACTCCCTTGGGTAGTGAAGGGCGGGGTATAAATCTAATCTCCTCCTCCTCTTCTTCTTCTCCAGTTTGGTGCAGTGGTTAAGTGCGTGGACTCTAATCTGGGAGAACCGGGTTTGATTCCCCACTCCTCCACTTGCACCTGGCTGGATGACCTTGGGCAAGCCATAACTCTGGCACAGCTGTTCTTGAAAAAGAGCAGTTTCTGTCAAGAGCTCTCTCAGCCCCACCTACCTCACAGGGTGTCCGTGGTGGGGAGGGGAAGGGAAAGGAGTTTGTAAGCCGCTCTGAGACACCTTCGGGTAGTGAAGGGCCATGGGGTATTAATCCAGTCTCTTCTTCTTCTTCTTCCTCTTCCTCACCATCCCTGGGGAACTGGGAACTCTTATGTTGCTCTCACCATCCACATAAAATTTTAAGATACTGTCATATACATTAAAATGGTGGTCACAACCCTACAGTAGAAAAACTAATGATTGCTAGAGGTCCTGGCCCATGGTAAGATGTAAATAATAGCCAGCAGTTGTTAGTGGGTGACAAGAACCTCACGGGGGCCATACATTGGACGTCCGCTGCCTCAGCCAAAGGCTTTCACAAAGCCAAAATAGGACCCACGGTAAGTAGGAAATACCAAAAATCAGCAAGTACCGTGCTACAGACAATTATAAAATATCTCAAATATTTTTTATATATTTTTGTTTTATATTTTTACAATTTATTCACCGTATATTATTTATCCTATAAGCCTTAATACATAGAAAGAATCATATATCAAAACATTAAACATCGTCTCTTAACATATCTCAAAAGATATTGCACAACCCCTTTATTAATATCAGTCCTCCTTAATTATACAAACGTTTTAAGAGGGACAGTGCACGTGCTTTTCACTTTGGAGGAAGCTTTGAGCTCACTAAGAGAGACTTTTCGCAGCGTTCATTGAAAAATTTGGATAAATATTTTGGTATTTGGCAACCTTGTGCTTGGAAATATCTGTTGAACTCCCTGAGGAAGACACTGAAACAGGAGGATATCTGGACCTCAGCCAAAGGCTTGGCAGAACAGCTCCGTCTTACGGGCCCTGCGGAATTGAAGAAGATCCTGCAGGGCCCTGATCTCAATATGGAGCGTGTTCCACCAGGCAGGGGCCAGGGCGGAAAAGGCCCTGGTCAAGCCAAGACAGCCTTTTTTGGGCCAGGGACCACCAGGAGATGTTGATCCATGGAGTGTAACGCTCTTCGGGGCAAACTCAAGACAGCTTACAACATTTCATGTTAAGACTTTCCTTAGATATTTTGTTCATTTCCTAATAAATTCAGTTTGTGAAAGGAAAGTGATAAATACAGTCAGCTCAAATATGAGTGTGCATTTGGTTATTGAGGTATGCAATTTTAATGTAGTGTACTATGGGGAATCGTTGATTTCTAAAGCAGAAATGGTCCCGATATTAATTGATACATGAACTGTACATTTTCACTGTTATGCTGCAGTTGGGCTTCATTTAATTTTTTTAATTACTATTTACATAGGGGATTTATTCACTGCTTCTCTAGAGGTGCGCTTGAGTAAAAGTAAAAACAGTAAAATTATTTTAAGAACATAAGAACATAAGAACATAAGAGATGCCAATGTTGGATCAGGCCAAAGGCCCATCCAGTCCAGCACTCTGTATCCCACAGTGGCCAGAAATACCAGTGCCATCAGGAGGTCCACCAGTGGGGCCAGGACATTAGAAGCCCTCCCACTGTTGACCCCCCCCCAAGCACCAAGATGACAGAGCATCACTTGCCCCAGAGTCCCTATCTATACCTTGTGGCTAATAGCCACTGATGGACCTCTGCTCCATATGCTTATCTAATTCCCTTTTGAAGCCGTCCATGCTTGTAGCTGCCACCACTTCCTGTGGCAGTGAATTCCAAGTGTTAATCACTCTTTGGGTGAAGAAGTACTTCCTTTTATCCGTTCTAACCCGACCGCTCAGCAATTTCATGGAGTGCCCACGGGTTCTTGTATTGTGAGAAAGGGAGAAAAGTACCTCTTTCTCTACCTGCTCTTTCCCATGCATAATCTTATAAACCTCAATCATGTCACCCCTCAGTCGTCGTTTCTCCAAGCTAAAGAGCCCTAAGCGCCTTAACCGTTCCTCAACACGCTGGGCACGCTGGGGGCGGGGCCACGGTCATCCGAGGGAAAACTCTATGGTTTTCCCTTGGATGATCATGGCCCCGCCCCCAGCGTGCCCGGCGTGGTTGCGTCACTTTCTGGAGACGTGTATCAACCTGGGAGTCCCCCGCTTCAGGATGAGGTACGACTTGGCAAGCCTATCCACCAGGCAGGGGCCAGGGCGGAAAAGGCCCTGGTCGAGCCAAGACAGCCTTTTTGGGGCTAGGGACCACCAGGAGATGTCGATCCATGGAGCGTAACACTCAAGACAGCTTTCAACATTTCATGTCAAGATTTTCCTTAGATATTTTGTTCATTTCATAATAAATTCCGTTTGTGAAAGGAAAGTGATAAATACAGTCAGCTCAAATATGAGTGTGCATTTGGTTGTTGATGTATGCAATTTTAATGTAGTGTACGATGGGGAATCGTTGATTTCTAAAGTAGAAATGGTCCCGATATTAATTGATACAGGAACTGTAAATGTTCACTGTTTTGCTGCAGTTGGGCTTCGTTTAGTTTTTTAAATTATTATTTACATAGGGGATTTATTCACTGCTTCTCTAGAGGTCCGCTTGAGTAAAAGTAAAAACAATAAAATTATATTTAAAAAAAATCCTAACTTATCAATAGAAAAACAAACAGGCTGGTAAAACCAAGCGTTCAAGCCATTAAAAACCCTTAAAATACCCACAAAATGGACCTCAGACCAGAAACAGTCCATAAAATAGCTATAAAAAAAAAGGAAGCCAGAATCTCTACTCAGTGTCTGTTTACTGTCTTTTGGTCAGTTACATTGAGGGAACTTGCTTTTGGTAACTGAGTCAAGGAAACCTCCCTAACCTGACGTAATCTTTCTGACAAAAGGAAGCCAGAATCTCACCTCAGTGTTTATTTACTGTCTTTTGGCCAGTTACAAAGTATTGGGGGGGGCAGGGAAAGTGTAACTGCTGGCTCACGTTTGAGAGTCATTTTACTCATTTAAGCTGAAATATTCCACACGTAACACTTATGCTGTCGAATCCCATCTTTCTTCGTTTAATAAAACATGCTGTTTTGCCTTCACCAGTCTCTTATTCGTCCAGTTGAATATTCAGCAAAAGGGGGATTAAAATGTACCTCATAAGTATATCCAATATTGTTATAAAGGCGCCGGTGGCACTCTACCAAGATTTAGTCATAAACCTTGTTCTCAAGAATGTGGACAACTGGTGATTCAAAGATAAAGAGAGGATAGTGTGAGGGAGAGGCTGTTTAAAAAGGTTCCAGGTAACTACAGAGAACCCTGAGGGGGTTTAATATAATAAAGGAGCCTGGGGAACAGACCTGTGGCGGAAACACCAGTGGCACTCTACCAAGATTGTCATAAACCTGTTTTCAAGAATGTGGACAACTGGCAATCCAAAGATAAAGAGAGGATAGTGTGAGGGAGGGGCTGTTTAAACAGGTTCCAGGTCACTACAGAGAACCCTGAGGGGATTTAATACATAATCCTAAACATAATAAAGACTTGAACTTGGGTATAGTGCCTCACCATGCTCAGGCTTCTCCCAGAATGGCCACAGGACTGAAAATGTCCGGTCTCTGGCCTGTGTCCACCCCACCAGTGAAGGAAGAGGCACAGAGATCAGGGCTTGTAAATTGATATTTCTTCGTACTCGTTGCAGTTTGTCTACGGTGATAACGAGTCCCCCAACACTGCCGTCACGCAGATGACATTCCTGCGTCTGTTGTCCAAAGAAGCCTCTCAGAATATCACCTACCACTGCAAGAACAGTGTTGGCTACATGGATGACCAAGCCAAGAATCTGAAGAAGGCCGTGGTCCTGAAGGGGGCAAACGACCTGGAAATCAAAGCAGAAGGAAACAGCCGCTTTAGATATACGGTCCTTCATGACAGTTGCAGTGTAAGTGTTTCGCTGTTATTATCTTTGCAGAGCTGAATTTATCATGAAGTGCAGAGAAAGAGAAAGAGAATGCATGGCACTGAGGTTTACATGTGCCAGATTGACAGCAGTGTGGGGAAGCGTGGGACCACATCCTCACTGTTGTAATTAGTGTTAAGGCGGGCCTGTAGTTTCTGCCTATGATTCCCAAGCAAAACCCAAGGAGGAGGAGTCACTGCAGCTGGAAGTCAGCTGCCCAGTGTGTGGCAGTGCAGATGTTGTGCCCACACAGAGGGCCATATAAGATTACCAGGCCTCAGCTAGCAAGCCCAGGAAGCACTGGATGGGGGCGGAGATTCCAGAAACCAGTGTTGCATGACACCATAGTGTTACTTCTGCTTGCATGCCCAGAGGCGACGTCCTGGTGTTGGCAACAGAATCTGTGAAAACTGTAGAGATTTGGGAAGTTTCTAGAGTGTTGTGTAATAGTTCCCTCCACCCGTTTTTGCTCCCCCTGCTCCATCAAGCAGCAGTGGGAGCCCAGAGGATGGGTGCAGGAGGCTTCCCACCATGGTGGGTAACATGGTACCCCAGGCCCATAACTGTTCTGAGCCAGTTTGGTGTCGTGGTTAAGTGCGTGGACTCTAATCTGGGAGAACCGGGTTTGATTCCCCACTCCTCCACTTGCACCTGGCTGGATGGCCTTGGGCAAGCCGTAGTTCTGATAAGAGCTGTTCTTGAAAAAGAGCAGTTTCTGTCAGAGCTCTCTCAGCCCCAACTACCTCACAGGGTGTCTGTTGTGGGGAGGGGAAGGGAAAGGAGTTTGTAAGCCGCTCTGAGACACCTTTGGGTAGTGAAGGGCGGGGTATAAATCCAATCTCTTCTTCTTTTTCTTCTTCTTCTGTAGCATTAGTTAATATATGAGCAGCCTGAACAGGCTGCTTAAAGGTTTCCATGAACTGTAGTGGTTACACTTTTTCACCACCAGCACTAAAATATAATGAGAAAGGTCCTTCAGATATGTGCCCTTATCCAGTTAAGAGGCCATGGGCATGAGCCAAAGCAAGCTTCCACCCCTTTACCCCTAGCTTGGATGGTGACTCATGTACAGTGACAGGGGCTGAAACCAGATGGGTCTGGATCTGCTTACAAAACTAATTCTTGGGGATAATTCCCTAGTTGCAATTCAGAACCTGTATGAAAAAAGAGTAAGAATCCAGAGCCCCCTAGACCAGCCTTTTGAATGGAAAGCGTTCCTCCTACACTTTGGTGAAAACTAATTGCTGCTGCTCATACGATTTCCTTCCTTGTCTGAGACTACTTATCCAAAGCTCTGGTTAGATACCCCAACTCAGCCCCCCCCCCCAACCTTTTTTAACCTGTGGGCACCTTTGGAATTCTGATACAGTATGGTGGGCACAGCCACAAAATGGCATCTAGAAGAGGTACAGCCAGTAACAAAATGGCTGCCACAGCGGTTTACCTTCAGTCACATAGTGAAGTTCCTTCTGCTGTGGTGACAGCTGCTACCAAAGCAATGCTTCTAAAAGCCAATCAAATCTCCAATGGCCAATCAGAAGTCTTCTCTGAAAGGAGAGGAAGGGGCTGACCTTCAGTTCTCTTTGCTCTCTTCCACACCAAACATCTGATGAGAGTGTCTAACCAAAGTTATGCAGGTACATTCCCAATTGCAACATGCAAATGGTTTGTACCAGGGGCATGAGGAATAATATCTCATGGTTATTACTATTGGGGTTAACTGGTGTGGTTAGTCCAGTTACCACTAGTTAGCAGAGTGCTTAAATAAAGCTACAAATGCAATGGAAGCATGCTGGGCCCATAACCTATTAGGGTTAACTAGTGTGGTTAGTCCAGTTATCACTAGTTAGCAGAGTGCTTAAAGAAAGCTACAAACACAGGTGCATCACTTTACCAGGTTATTCAGCTTACAAAGCTACACAGAGGCCCTGTTCACACACGGAAGTAGCTGCGGGAGAGCCACGGGTGGTGGGCGGATTATTCAGGTGCGATCACACCGCCACATCTGGCAAGTGGAGCGCACCCGCAGCCAACCCATGGCTTCCCGCAGAAAACCTGGAGTTAAAAACTACCTGCTTCGATGCAGTATCTTCCAGTTAATGTGTGGCGCGGGTGGGCGTCTGATTGGAGACGCGCTGGTAGCCCGTCGCATCCAGCAGCCACCCGCGTCAGGCGCATGCGAACGAACGTGGTCCTGCTGTGTTTCTGCTGTGTTGCCTCACCGGTCTGATTGGCTGCTGACGGACGGAGGACGGAGGAGCCGCGGGGAAACGTGAGATCACACTATAGCGCTTCTTTTTTCTCCGCAGCTAAAAGCCTCCGACCCGTGTGACCGGGGCCAGAGTCACATTGCAAATGTAGAAGTTAAATACTTCTCTCTTTATTTGAGAAGTATACTTTGGATAGGAAAGAGTAGATACCGGATAGAGTACTAACTTACTCGCTAAAGGATGGAACAGATGGCAATAGGCCCATCTGCCTCATGGTGCCAAGAGAGGACTGCATGTGTGTGTAGGGACAGAAATTGTCTTCATCACAACTGAGAGAGAATGGAAGGAAGGGGAATAGTTCCTGAGAACACAATCTGCATGTCAAAGAGGACAGTAGCAGAAGAGTAGATACAGGAAGAAAGGTCAGTGTGTCTCTCTAGCTATCTTGTCTCTCTTGCCACTCAGTCTGGAGGTCATCACATCTGGAACTTCCAACAGTTACTAGCTAGCCCAGCTATCTTTATTGGTGCACAGAAAAACTGACGAGTAACCCTGAATTCTTGTCTGTCTCCTGTTTCTCTCCCCCTCACCCAGAAACGCAACGGGAACTTGGGCCAAACAGTTTTTGAGTACAAAACGCAGAACGTGGCACGCTTACCAATCGTCGATATTGCCCCAGTGGACATTGGAAATGCCGACCAAGAGTTTGGAATAGAGATTGGGCCAGTTTGTTTTGTGTAAGACGGGGAAAAAAAGAAAAGAGAAATAAAAAGGGAAACGTCATACCAATTCAAAAGCTTCGGGAATCAGCGGCAACAGCAGCAAAACGCAAGAACTTAGACGGAGTGAAGTTAATCCTGAGACTCTTGAAGTAATGGCTGACGACGGATCAGCATTGTACATAACCGTTCTTTCTCAACCCCCGGCCTTCTTTAGAATATTTATTTTACTTTTTTTTTTTTGCAAGCCTTCAGTCTATGACCCAAGTCAACATTTTAACAAGATAGTCTAATTTTATGAGGACAAATGACCACCCTTTGATGCAAAACCCACTAACACATTGTTCGTGCTTAGAGATAATAATGATGATTGGTTTTTCTTATTCTGGGGTTTTTATTCTTCTCAGCTTACGTGAGTGTAATTCACATCAAGCATTGTACACAGACGGATATATGTAAGAGTTTTAATTGTCCGGTCCTAAAACTTGCTACAAAGTCCAGCTCACCGCTGCATCAGGGAAGCGTCCTTGAAGACGGCATCCATTGGTACGAGAAGCCAGTAGATGAGGGACTGGTTGGGTAATTCAAATTTAGCCCTCGCTGACCTTTATGTTTGCCAAGTCACTCTTCTGTGTTGAAGGGAGTAGCCCAGCATTTCACTAAAATGTACTCTCTTAAAGCTACAGGAGTCCTCTCAGGGTCTAGTCTTGGGAACTTTACGATACCTTGGCCCTCAGCCCCGACAGTGCCATCCTAAGCAGAGTTTACACCCTTCTAAGCCCGTTGACTCCAATGGGCTTTGAAGGGTATAACTCTGCTTAAAGTTGCATTACCAGTTTCTCCAGTGCCCTTGACTTTTTCCTTCTTGCTCATAGAATATAGCTTCCTGTCTCACATTTCCCCCATGCCCTGTTTTCTTGGAATAACATTTTAAATTGACCTGTATTTCTTCATGGGTCTTCTTTTCAGCCTTTGTAAACTATTTGACATCCTTCACTGCGTTTAGGTCACCTGCCCCTGAAGGTCAACGGTGTCATGCCCCAGAGTCCACTCCCCGAAGCTGCCAGTCTCTCCAAGGGAACAGATCTTTGTCCTCTGACCTCCAGCCCTCCCGAGGGGTGACCCTACTTACCTTATTTGCCACCCCCTCAAGCCTTGTGTGAGCGTCCCCCCCCCTCACCATGGACCTGTTCTTTCTCCTCCGGTATTAGGTTGTAAGCCCTTGGGGCGGGACCATTTCTTCTTGTGCCCTCAAGAGCACATCGCCAGTAACCGGGATTTGGAGGAACGGCAGACTAGCATTTACAAGGGAATTCTAAACAGAGTTAGACCCTTCTAAACAAATCAAAGTCAGGAGGCTTCAAAGGGTGTAACTCGTCTTAGGATTTCACTGTGAGTCTGTTACAGACTCCTGTTCTTCATCCATCCTGAAGCTTCATGTAAGCCTCATGTACACCCGTCATGCACTTGGTTTACGGCAGACTGTCGTCTTCTTCATGTGTCCAATCCCCCAAAAGTGTTTACCTGTGGAAAGCCCAGTTGTGGTGCAGAAGGTTGAAGCGAATGGCATTCAAGTGCTTTCTGGCCATAATGCTATGGTTTTAATTTAAATACTTACCATACCTCAATGGGTGCTTTGTTAGTTCCCTGCAGAAATGAATGAGCACTAGGCTTAGAACAGATAAAAGGAAGTACTTCTTCATCCAAAGAGTAATTAACACGTGGAATTCACTGCCACAGGACGTGGTGTCAGCTAAAAGCATAGACAGATTCAAGAGGGGATTGGATAAACATAGGGAGCAGAGGTCCATCAGTGGCTATTAGTCACAAGGTCTAGATGGAGCACTCTGTCTGGGGCAGTGACGCTGTGTATTCTTGGTGTTTGGGGGCAATAGTGGGAGGGCTTCTGGAGTTCTGGCCCCGCTGATGGATCTCCTGATAGCACCTGGGTTTTGGCCACTGTGTGACTCCAACATGGCTTCTCTTATGTTCTTAACTCCAACTACCATCAATGGTCATGGATTTGATCATGAGTTACCCTAATGTAAGTCCCATTCATGGTATTGCTGGTTGGGAGCGGCCCTTCTAATTGACTTATCTTCCTCTTCCTGAACAATTCCTCTTAAATGCGACAGAAGTTGAAAAGATTTTCCTGGATTGGAATCCAATTCAAAACTCCTGACAGACTTCAGCAACATCAGGTTTTCCCTACCGCCTCAAGGGTATGGTCCCAGTTTTGTTTTGTCATTTATTCCCACATGCTATTCCCGACCAAGTCTTAGTACAAAGATTAGAGACTCCCTATTGCCGAGATCAACTTTCACTCACGAACCGGTCATGCATCACCAGTAATTCTAACTAACTGGCTTTGAATATGTCAGGGCGAACAAAGGGTTCATCATTCCTTCGGCATGAGCTACCTCATCTCTAGAAGCTGGGATGCATTTAAGAATCTAGTGTTTGTTCTAGATACAAATAAAGAAAAAGGTGCTATGCTTCTGTTATAATTCCAAGAATGGAGATAGGCAGGGCAATATAATATTAAAATATATAAAATGAAATGTAAAAAAATAAATAAAAGCAATGGTGCTATAGTGGTTTCTGTAAAATCCTGAGGAAATGAAGACGGTTGCCATCAACTTTGTGATAGAGTTTAGATATTAGATTACTGGTGTTTGGAAAAAATGTTATACACTGCATTTTTTTCTTATTAAGATTATGCCATATACAGAATGCTCTGTACATCAGCGTATCTTCCCCCCTCCCCCCATAGAGCATGTGGATACAAACCTAATTCTAGGGTCTGTTTCTTTGTCAAAGAACTGTGCTCTCCTGTTTTTTTTAATTTCTTTTAAAAATAAACACAAAAAAAGAAAGAAAAGCCATACGCATAGCTTTATTCATGTATCTTTGCAAAAGCATTTAATTAAATACACATTTCTTGTTGAGCAGCGGCTTCCTTTTGTGTGGAGTCCTTCAAATGAGGTCTGCCCGTTTTGGGAAGAGGGGAGAAAATAGGATTGCGTTGTGTGTGTGAATGTGTGAGCGAGAGATATTATTGGATTTCTGAATCGCCCCATCCCTGAGTACACAGGGCTCCGAGCGATTTACACCAGGTTAAAACATACCAAAATACAGATTAAAATCAACAGTCCGTTTATCTTAATTACACAATCTCCAGATGGCGTCTATCATTTCACTTAAAAACCTCCCCTGAACTGATCTTTCACCTCATGGGCAGGTTATGGAGGAGGCCGAAGCGGGCAGGGTAGGAGGAAGAAGAAGAAGAAGAAGAGATTGAATTTATACCCCGCCCTTCACTACCCAAAGGTGTCTCAGAGCTTACAAACTCCTTTCCCTTCCCCTCCCCACAACAGACACCCTGTGAGGTAGGCGGGGCTGAGAGAGCTCTGACAGAAACTGCTCTTTTTTCAAGAACAGCTGTGCCAGAACTATGGCTTGCCCAAGGCCATCCAGCAGGTGCATGTGGAGGAGTGGGGAATCAAACCCGGTTCTCCCAGATTAGAGTCCGCACACTTAACTACTGCACGAAACTGACTCTCAAGGAGGAGTAAGGAGGAAGGTGCCAGCTGTGATGGAAATGGTTGCTGTCCTCAACCGAAGGCCTGGCAGAAGCTCTCTGCCTTACAGGCCCTGCGGAATTGCATTAAGTCCCGCAGGGCCCTGATGGAAGCCCTGGCTCTGGTTAAGGACAACCAGATATCTTTGGGGCCAGGGATCACCAGCAGGTTGCTCTCAGCAGATCGCTCTTGGCAGAGAGTAATGCTCTCCCGGGGACATACCAGAGGAGACGATCCTGGAGATTGTCATGGGTACTGGCTCTGCTGAGGCTGACTCCTCCTCCGATGAGGAGCAACCCAGCCTCCTCTGGAGTCAGCCCAGAAGAGGAACCCTTAACAGCACCTGAAGGAGAAGAGGCCCCAGCAGCTGCACAGGAGGAGCGACAAGGCGGAGAGACTGAGGTGCAGCCGGAGGGAGAGACTGATCCAGAGCCTGGCCCAGCACACCCAGGTGGAGACACCCCAAGGCCAGAATCCCCACCTCGTTCTCCTGAGTGTCCCCAGACGCAGGGCACGCCAGCGGCTGAATGTGCAAGAGTGCCAGACTGCAGCTGTTGCAAAGGCAACATGAGGGGCTGTGAATCTTGGCAGATTGACTCCCAGGGTAGGGAGGACCTGGTCTAGGGTTGCCAACCCCCCCCTCCGGTTTGCCAGGGGTCCCCCGTTTTTTGGGGGGTTCTACCCGCCGCTGGCCACAGGGACGGCGGGGGAAGCCCCACCCCCAACACCCACAGCCACCCCTCTATCTCCCTTTAAGGGTGTGCAACCCTTGTTTCATCCCAAGCGCGAACTCCACAAGCTTGCAGGGAAAAGCCAGCTTCGTTCTTAAAAGGGAAACGCAGCTTCTCTTAAAGGGGAAACGCCGGCTGCTGGCTACTTTAAGTGCAGGGAACTGCTGTTTCTGGAGATCCGGCGCACGGCGGGGGGGCGGCAGACGTCCCCAACGTGATGTCATCACGTTGGGGATGCCCCACCCCTTCCAGGAACGCCCCCAAAGTCCCCCGCTGGGGGTGGAAGATGGACTTGGCAACCCTAACCTGGTCATAAACACCCCCACGCACCTGCCTGAGCACGAAAGCGACCGTGAGTGCTTGGACCTGATCCTGGCTGTTAGTCTCCTCACCTTACTCCTAGCTCCTGCAACCTTTGACTGACTTCCTGGCTTTCTGACCTTTGGCTCTTTTGCTTGGCTTGATTTTGGACTGTGTATCCAGTTTCCAGTGCATGGTATCTGTGGTGACTGGCTGACCCAGCACAGAGATACACTGGTTCCAGATAGAGAAACATGACCACAAAGTTGCAAGCGGTTGTTATACATTAAATTATAAAGGGTTTTTGTTTTTGTGTTTATGACAATGCTGAACAAAAATCAAAAGCGAATGAAACCAGATACTTGCCAACAAAAGCAAAGGATTCGGCAGCTCTGGCTTTGAAATTCGAGATTTTCATTGTTGCTGAATAAAATGCTCTGATAAAAATCAGTTTGTCAGTTTAAATTGCATGGGTACCTCAGAGGAGATGTATAAGACTCTGTTGTGCTAGTAAGATCATGGACGAAAGTTTCAACAAAAACGTCTGTTCTACCCAAAGCTTTGTGTTTGTTTCCATGCGTAGGACAAAGGCCTTCTCTTCTGGGGTCACCTACTTTGGGCGTGGGGGGCGTAGGGAAAAGTGGAAAGGAAGATGCTTTTTTGTAACTGTTGTGGTAGTGTCAATTAAAATTATGTGCACAGGTGCACGTTAGTTATGTTGAGTATTTGAATCTCCACGAGCTGCTATTCTTAAGATACCACTTCAAGTAGGTCACCTGTCATCAACCATCAGACATGCCTTTTCCATTGTAGAACGGGGTCCCTAACAAAATTTGAATTTCCAGGAGGCACTGTAAGTCCATTATATTTTATAGGGCTTTTAATGGGATATAGACTGTAGGCATCTTTTAGGGGCGGGGTTTATTTTGTATGTCTTCAATTGTATGTTTTAATGTGTGATTTGTAAGCCACCGTGAGGAAAGGTGGTTTATAAATATTTCAATTAATAAATATTGTAGCTATAAAATATGAAACAGGCTGTGATTCAAAGACTCTGGTATATACTTGCCAGTTTCACCCTGTAGTCCAATTTCAGTTCTCCATTCCGTGCTGTTAGGAGTAAAAATAATCTCAACACTATCAGAGTATATACTACATTTTTCTCAAATATGTCAGGGGGAGGAAAACTCCACAGGGCAATTCACTTGATTAAGGTTGAAGAACCCAGGTAGGCCTCCCACTGATTATCTCTGTTGAGTGTCAGTGGGAGAATTGTTCAAAAAAAAAAATTACACACCTCTATGGTTTTACCACAGAGCTTCCAGTGATTCCTAGAGCTACCCATTGTCACTTCCAGGTTGTATCCGGAAGTGATTTAGTAATGTTGGCAACATTGCATCCCCCCTATGTCCCCCCAATGTTCCCGCTGGTTGCCAGGCAACCGTAAACACGGGTAGTACGAAGTTGTATAAGATGGAGAAAGAATTTGTTTCACTTTTTCCTACTTGTCAGGGTCCATTTAATTCCATTCTCTGTTAAGGGTTTAATTAAAGCAACTTCAGATGCTTGGCCTCTGAGCATTTTGGCAAAATAAATGATAAACATTGCAATCCTGCTTTGTTTTGCTAGATGAACTCTTTCCTCCATTCTGCTGCCATAATAATTACGTAACCTCTGGGAAGGAATCTCAGAGTATTTATGGAGCAGCAGTGTTCCCTCTAAGCTGAGTTCGTGTGAGCTAGCTCACAATTTTTTAGCCTCCGGCTTACACATTTTTGTCTCAGCTCAGGAAGGATGGGCTCCAGAGCAAACTAATTTATGCAGCAGCCAAGTCGCTCGCTCACAACTTCAGTGCCAGCGGCTCACAAAGTCGGATTTTTGCTCACAAGACTCCACAGCATAGAGGGAGCATTGCTGGGCAGAGTGAGTTTCCACTTTAGAACCCCTAAACTGACTGGAGGACCAGTTTGGACATCCATCAGAAGTGTTCAGTGAAGAATGGTATAAGCAGACACATCGTTTTGCCAGCCTTGATATCCAGGAACTGAAGTCGAAGCATGTTTCTTTTGATTTCTATACAATCAAAGAAAAACAGGACTGGGCTAGCACGTTGCTTCAAACTACAGTGCAGTTCATGGCGTACCTTCAGATGATGTATACCAAATTAAAATCCCTTCTGAACAGTGATTCAGCTGTAATGAATGCAAATTTGTGGCATGAACACATGAAGCTGCCTTATACTGTACTGTACCCTTGGTCCAAAGTTGAAGAGGGTTTTTTTTTTGTTTGGTTTGATGCTCTCTTCCGGGTTTGATTCCCCACTCCTCCACCTGCACCTGGCTGGATGGCCTTCGGCAAACCATTAGGGCTGCCAAGTGGGGGCGGGGAAACCCCCGCTTTGGAGGCCCGATTTCCGCCGCTGCGGAATCGGACCCCAGGGGGAACTCCGCCCCCCGAAGAGCAGCGTGGCTGCGTCACCGGAGGTCGCCCACATTGGGGGCGTGGCCCGGATCGCCAGAGGGAAAACTCTATGGTTTTCCCCCGACAATCGGGGCCACACCTCCAATGTGGGCGACGTCGCACGTCACGTCCGTTGACGTGCTGGCGCAGCGCGCGTGCTTTGCGCACACACACAAACATCAGGAGATAGCTCCCAGAGCCTCAGGAGCCTCCCCCGCTGGTGAGTTTTTAGGACTTGGCAACCCTACAAACCATAGTTCTGGCACAACCGTTCTTGAAAAAAGAGCAGTTTCTGTCAAGAGCGCTCTCAGCCCCGCCTCCCTCACAGGGTGTCTGTTGTGGGGAGGGGAAGGGAAAGGAGTTTGTAAGCCGCTCTGAGACTCCTTTGGGTAGTGAAGGGCAGGGTATGAATCCAATCTCTTCTTCTTCTTCTATGCCTCCAAGGCCACCCTCTGAGACAGCGTTTGTGGACACCGCTGTACTGAAGAAGTAGTGTGTGTGTGGGGGGGATACAGGCCCAACATTCCCATAGGCAGGTTGACACACACCAGGCATTGCAGCTTATGGGCCTGGTATGTTTTGTCCCAGACTGGCCACCTATAGAGCCTCTGCATTATCCAAAGCTCTCTCCTGGGGACAGAGGGGGGAGGGAAATTGGGTTGCGAGGTCCCCCCTGGCATCCAGTGGGGGATGGGAGGTTAGGGTTGCCAGATCCAGGTTGGGAAGCTTCTAGAGATTTGTGGGGTGGAGCCTGGGGAGGACCGGGACCTATCTCAGTGGAGGTACAATGCTATAAGAGTCCACCCTCCAAAGCATCCATTTTCTCCAGAAGAACATTGATCCCTGTAGTCTGGAGATCAGTTTTAACGTCAGGAGGTGTCTAGGCCCCACCTGGAGGCTGGCCTCCCTAGGGGAAAATCATACCAGCAGCAGAATATTTTTTTCCCAAGAGAAAAGATGGAGGCTTCCCCTAAAACCCCTCCTCTTTGGCCTAAGCTCTCCCCCACACAATCGCACTTTTAATCCTTCCTTCAAAAAGCTCAGGGGCCTCTATCTTCTTCCATTCTACCCATTCCACAACTCTGAGTTCGCCCGGAGTGGCTGGTTACAGAAGGTCACTCAGGGATAGGGTTGCCAAGTGTTACCTTCCTCCGCAGTGGGGGACCCCCAGGCCAATCACGGAGCTCACGCGCATAGCGCGCGCGCTCCCCGCATCCACATTACCAGGAAGTGATGCAATGACGCCGGGCACACTGGCGGTGCGCCCACGGCCATCCGAGGGGAAACCATGGAGTTTTCCCTCGGATGACCGTGGCCCCGCCCCCAGCATGCCCGGCGTCATCACATCACTTCCTGGTGACGTGCACATCGGGGTGATCCGGTGGCAGCAGGGAATGGGCCTCTGGGGCGGGGTTTTCCCCGCCCCCCGGGGGGACTTGGCAAGCCTACTTAGGGAGCTCTGTGGCAAAATGGAGGCCGGATCCTGCTTCATCCATCTCCCACTCTAGCTTCCCAACCACCACACAACACTGGCTTTCAAATAATCTGTCCTCATATTCCCAACCCAAATGATGTCACTTTTTCTACAGCTGCTTTTGTTCTGTCTTCCATCCCGCTTCCCTGTTTCTTGTTCCTTTCCCCTGCCAAAATATCGATAGGAAGCTCTGTAGAGGAGGGATCTGTCTCTGTTGGCACGTTGTTCTATATAAATTCTGTGTACTTTGTTGCTGTAAATATTAATTAATATTAATTAATTAATAATGAGCCCTGTAGAGCACTGAGGTCTACAAATCAACACCTTTTGGTAGTTCCCCGGCCCAAGGGACGTCTGACTTGCCTTGACTAGGGCCAGAGCCTTTCCCGGCCCCCACCTGGTGGAATGAGCTCTGTTATATATCGCGATGGAACCATACTTGCGGAAGGACTCGCTAGCAAACATGCAGAATACCGTTGCTTGGAACGCATCACAATAGAAGGCTTGGATCCCAGAATGAACCAATAGATTGATCCGGATCCTGGTTGTAGCCAATTGGTAAACAATACGCTGTAAATAGCCTATCGTGGGATGTGGTATGTGTGTTGGGTGTGGGGTGTTTCACGAATATAAGCAGGGCTCTGACCCGGCAAGTTTGTCTTACTTTTGAGCTGAAACCACTAAATAAATATGAGTTGGGCACTCTATGCGTCTGAACCCACTACATTTCAAGCTCCGTTATGAGATCAGGGCCCTGTGGGATTTATTACAATTCTGCAGGGTTTGCAAGACGGAGCTCTTCCGCTGGGCTTTCAGTTGAGGCAGTGGGCGTCCCCCTCCCTTTGGTTGGCCTCCCATCAGTCTCCTGGATTTGAACGGCCACCTGGGAACTCCCAGTATTGTTCTATTTTAGCTACTGAGTCATTGAATAGATCCTGTGTGGTATTTTATGATTATTGTATTGTTTTGATCTTGCTGTGTTAAAATGGTTTTAATTGTTATTGTATGTTAACATTGATGGAACTCACCCTGAGCCTGCTTGTGGGGAGGGTGTGATACAAGTTCAATGAAATAAATAAACTAATAATAAATATTATCCAAAGCCGATTTCTGCAGATTCAGCCCATTGACCCATCTAGCTTGGTGCTGCCCCCTCTGACTGATATCAGCCCTGTAATATTTTTGACTAAAGTCTTTCTCCACACTGACAACCTGATCTCTTTTTCACTGGAGATGCTCGGACTGAACCTCGGACATTCCATATGCAAAATATGTCCTTGATCCCTGAGTCATGGTGTCTCCCCATAAGTATTCAAGACAGCAGCTGTTTGGGATGGGTGTCCTTGTTCAGAAGAACATAAGAGACGCCAATGTTGGATCAGGCCAAAGGCCCATCCAGTCCAACACTCTTGTGTCACACAGTGGCCAGAAATACCAGTGCCATCAGGAGGTCCACCAGTGGGGCCAGGACATTAGAAGCCCTCCCACTGTTGACCCCCCCCCCAAGCACCAAGATGACAGAGCATCACTTGCCCCAGAGCCCCTATCTACACCTTGTGGCTAATAGCCACTGATGGACCTCTGCTCCATATGCTTATCTAATTCCCTTTTGAAGCCGTCCATGCTTGTAGCCGCCAGCACTTCCTGTGGCAGTGAATTCCATGTGTTAATCACTCTTAGGGTGAAGAAGGACTTCCTTTTATCTGTTCTAACCGGATAATGTCATGATGAATGCATGACTGGTGGTGGAAAGTACTGTCAAGTTGTAGCTGACTCATATTGACCCCGTAGTGTTTTGAAAGCAAGAGATGAGCAGAGATTGTTTTTAAGGGATTTTAATATTTTGTTTGATTTGTATCAGCCTGTTGGCCATCTTCTGCAAGCCGCCCAGAGCCTGTTTACAGGGTGGGCGGGGTATAAATGTAAATATAAATAAATAAATAAGAGGTGGTTTGCCATTGTCTGCCTCTGTGTAGCGACCTTTGACTTCCTTGGCGGTCTCCCATCCAAGTCCTAACCAGACCCTGCTAAGCTTCCAAGATCTGACATGAGAGGGCTAGCCTACATGAGAGGGCTAGCCTGGACAATCCAGGACCGGACAATGATTGAATTTCATCATGTCACAGCCAACGTTTGGTGACCCCCATAGGGTTTTCAAGACAAGAGATGGACCAAGGTGGCTTACCATTGCCTTCCTTTGTGTAGCGACCCTGGACTTTCTTGGCGGTCTCTCATCCCAGTACTAACCAGGGGTGACCCTGCTTAGCTTCTATTTTTTTTCCTTAGCTTCTAAGATCTGACGAGATCGGGCTTCCCCTGGGTCATCCAGGTGACTAGTAAGGCATATTCGTGACTATGAGGAGTTTTTATTACAATATTTTATTATGTGTCTGTCTCTGTAAGGAAAAGACCAACAACCATATAAAAGCTTACAAAGATGGTTAACCTCCAACACGATAAATGTGTTAATGTGACAAAAAAAAGAAGCTCATGATTCTGCATCTTTATTGATGTTTTACAGAGTGAAGGAAGGAAAGTCCTCAGACATGGCCTACCGATGATATGACTTTTGATGAGAGACATGTACAATTGTGGTCAATCCTCGATGTTCGAAACGCAAGTCAATAAACCTGGCTTGCAGATTTAGAAGTGAAAAAAAATAATAATCACACAACTTAGCACCATCACATTTAATTCTTTTACACTTCCCTCAATTTTAGTGGTCTTGACCAGCAATGACAGGAAAGTATAGGAGCACCCTTGAAAACTTCAATGCAGTCCAGAAATAAAATTATATTAGTCTGTTGACACTAGGGCATTCGCTTCTTCTGATACACTGGACTCGCTGAACCACAAATCAGTACAGAAACAGCCAGATGTATTCATTGGTTCCAGCTTGCTTTCACTTGGGCTTTCTTGGTGTGAATCATCCAACTCATCCCAGTTTCTGTCCATGATGAGGTAGTTGAAACAGGGAATCCTCTCTAGCTTTGTGAACTGCATCTGATAACGCAAGGTCAACATGGATGCTGGAATCCGTCAGTGCTTGATGGGTTGGGTGAGCATTCATTTGACATGACACAGTTCATGTTGTACTGAGTGTTGATGTTGTAATGTAGCAATATTTTGTTTGTTTGTTTGTTTGGAAGTGGGATTTGGGTGAAAGAAAACAGAGCAAATGGCGTTTTTGTTGTACGAGCGGAGTCAGAAAATGGTAACCCTTTACGTCAATTTATCTCTTTCTCTTCTTTTCCCCCCTCCAGAATTTTGGTAAATAAATAACTGGGACAAAGTTGATTTGGTTCTACTAGTTGATAAGGTTTAAAACGAGAAGAGCAAAGATGGAGCGTGAATTGGTTTGTTGGGGTTCGGAATGAGCATTATTCTTGGTTTTATAAGAAGCAAACTGGGCCAATGTCCACACCAAATTCCTGATTGGGAGCGCCAATATCGAAGGGTGCAATATCTATCACGGGCAACCTCATTGTCTTGCGTGTTCGGTACTCGAAGACTGTTCTGCCCCATTCATCGCTGTGTTTCTGTGGAATGTGAAAAGAGGAAATCACATTAAAAACATTCTCTTAGAGTTTTTTTCTTTTTAAATTAGACTCACTACAAAAGCAGTGTGAGAGAAAGCATGAGGGAACTCTTCTCTGCAGAGGCATTTACTGTGGGGAAATGTTGGTTCCTCAGATGTGGGAACAGAGGTGCACACAGGACCTGGAAGCTTGGGCGGAAAGAAATATCTCCTTCTGCTTCATCTCTCACCACATCTGAAGTAACTCTAAGTTCCTTCTTCAGCTGGCAAAGCAATATCCTACATTTAAGTTGCACGTCTTTGTCACTGTCATCCAGCTGCCCGCCCTTAATGTTCAAACCGAGGTACCTGACCTTTTGGCTCCATTTTAGTCTTCAGAACAGGCAAAGGAATGCCACCACAAAATGGCTGCCATGGAGACTAAGGTCTCTGTACAAGTGACTTTTTTTGCTTGCATCTTCCTTTGATATGGATTTTTGAAGGAGAACACAATGGCTATAGTTCTCCACATAACATTATTTCACAGTATGCCGCAATTTAAAATCTGTTTGAAGCAGGGCTTTTTTCGTTTGTTTTTTTTAAAAGAGGAGCCGGAACTCTCAAGAGGGAAAGGAAGTTTTCAGTCTGTATACTGAAAACTCACAAACTTTTAAACATTTTAAAAAGAATTTTTCAAAGAGGTTCTGGAACTCTGTTCCTGTGCATTCCCCCAGGGAAAAAGCCCTGGTTTGAAGCAATGTGAAGATACTTTTTCAGTATACAACTCAGGGATACTTGGCGATATCCAGTGCATACTGCTAGACCCATGTGGCAGAGAAAGTTTTTTAAAAAAATAATAAACACAAGTCTGAATACCAGACATTCAAAGCAATGCAGTGGCTATGGGGGAAAAGTCTCTTTTTGTTACATCTATGGGGGGGGGAGTCTTTTGGAAATGCCTGTTATCAGAAAATCTTTTTGGTTTCGTCTGGCATACCCCAAATAATGTAGAAACAACAGAGAGATCATGGGAAGGATGCAAACAATGATGAAAACAACCGTGATGTAGTATTATGAAAATATATTTAGACTGCTGTTTTGCAGTGAGTAGTATTTCTTCAGCATGTAATAAAGATGTACGCATGCACGCACACAACGGAATATGCATATACTACTGTTTCACATGACAGCTTTTTCTAAGTTACTTGATTGTAATTGTTTTTCCTCTCATTTCAGTGACGTGTAAACTAATGTTACTTTTATGCAGCACACTTAGAAAAAGCAGTCTAAATATATTTTCATAATACTACATCACGGTTGTTTTCATCATTGTGTATACCCTGAATAATGGCTACTGGCTCTCCTTCTAGTGCTGTTTATGTGCTTTAAATCAAATGATTTAATAATTTTAAGTATATTTTAGAAGAAGAAGAAGAGGAGATTCTACCCAAAGGTATCTCAGAGCAGCTTACAAACTCCTTTCCCTTCCCCTCCCCACAACAGGCACCCTGTGAGGTAGGTGGGGCTGAGAGAGCTCTGACAGAAACTGCTCTTTTTCAAGAACAGCTCTTATCAGAACTACAGCTTGCCCAAGGTCATCCAGCCAGGTGCAAGTGGAAGAGTGGGGAATCAAACCCAGTTCTCCCAGATTAGAGTCAGTGCACTTAATCACTACACCAGACTGCCTAATTTTAAATTTTTAAAAAATGTTTGCTGCCTTGTGAATCCTGGTCAGGTAGAAAGGCAGCATAAAAATGTTTTAAACAAACAAACAAATGAATAAATAAATAAACAGTGTGCACAAAACTGGAGGGAAGCTGGGCTACCAATGATAAGATAGTAGAAGAGAGCAACAAGAATGATCAGGCTAAGTGCCTTGGGAATGTTTAGTTTGGAGAAGAGGAGGCTGAGGGGGGACATGATTGCTCTCTTTAAATATCTGAAAGGCTGCCATTTGGAGGAGGGCAAGGAGCTGTTCCAGTCGGCAGCAGAGGAGAGGACCTGAAGCAACGGGTTTCAGTTACATGCAGAAAGGCTGGATATTAGGAAAAACTTTTTCACGGTCAGGGTGGTTTAAAGGTGGAATCAGCTGCCTAGGGAGGTGGTGAGCTCCCCTTCACTGGCAGCTTTCAAGAAGAGGCTGGACGAATATTTGTCAGAGATGTTCTTTGCTGGCCCTGCATTGGGCAGGAGGTTGGCCTAGATGGTCTGCGTGGCCCCTTCCACCTCTATGATTCTATGATTCTATCTACTGGCATCTACCTCCTCCCTACTCTATGGAAACCCCTCCCCTCAGTGAGCTCCAAATAGACATCGCTCCTCATAAAACTTTGCAGAGGAAGCAAAGTGGTTTCCATTTGGCCCCATTTCTTAACTGTCACTAAGGTTGCCAGGCGGGAGGGTTGTGAGGGAGCCAGCATCCTGTGTGAAAAATGAAAAACAAAAAATAAGGCCTCATCTGCTCACAGGAAATTCTGACCATAGAATTCCTGGTTAATCCTAGAGCTACTCGAAAATGACAAATGGTAGCTCTAGGAGTTTATGGAAACTCTGTTGTAAAACCAGAAGTTCTTACCATAGAGTTTCTGGGGGATTCCTAGATTCCCGTGGCAGAGTTGGCAGCCCGAACCCTAAGCAAGAGCAAGAACTCTATTGCTGGAAGTAATTTTAGTATGGATAAAAGAGGAGTAGCCGACTCCCTTGGGGGAATTTGCCCACTTCTAAGTACCACTGTTGAAGACCAGGACTGTTCCCTAGACAGTCCAGAGGCTTAAACTGGGTGTTGGGGTTTTATAACGGCAAAATGTATCGAGTCACTCTTAAAAAACCAAACAAAGGAAAGGTGCTAAAGTTTTGTGTCCTTACAGTGCATCCATCTTCCAGCACACTGTATGTGAATTTGCTGTTTCCTTCTGCCTTGATTTCGCTGTCGGTGGAGCTCATGAGCTTCAGGGCCCTTTTCACGTTCCCGCTGGCCTCATCCATATAAGCGATGCTGTTCTTGCAGTGATAGGTGATGTTCTGTGAGGCTCGACTGGAGAGGATCCTAAGGAATGCCAGCTGGACATCTGCAACTTCTTCTGGGAGCTCGGGGTCACCATAGTTGAACTGCAGCAGAGACACAAAAGGAGCTCCTTTGGGCAAACCGGCCTTGAGATTGAGTCGTTCAATGACCAAGAAATACAAAAGAGTTAGCTTTGCTGAGAAGGCACTGAAATACCCTCTCTGGTCAAGGTGACAGGGACAAAGGTTAAGATGGATAGATCTGTTAGTCTGTCCGTCGCAGTAGAGAAGAGCAAGAGTTCACTCGCACCTTAAGGACTAACTTTGTGGTAGGGTGTGAGCTTTTGTGAGTCATTACTCACTTCTTCTGATACAAAGGTTATCATTCTCCTCACCTGGAAGCCACCGTTCATGGACTCTCCAAACCAAACGTGCTTCTTTTCTGGTCCTGGGCTTGTCCACCAGTTCTTCTGCGGAATACTTCTGGGGTTGGCATTGATGCATGTCTCACCAGTTTCCATATTGCAGAACACTTTAATAGCATCCAGTTTACAACCTTGGTTAGGATCGATCCAGTACTCTCCTGTAGTGACACAAAACAAGAAGGTGCAGGGACTGGGTTATTCTTCAGATGGCGTGTATGTTGCAACAAACAAACACACACAAAAGTACAAAGTTTCTGAGTCAGCACTAGGGATGGATACGGACCAAACCACAAGCAAAATTCATCATGAATTTTGTTCTGTTCGCTGTTTGCAAACCAAAGTTCGTGATGGGTCTACCATCACGAACATCCATGGACTGATAATGTAGTTTGTGGCAGTTCATGGACAGAGCAAAAAGCAGGGGTTTAAAGGGACTCAGAGTCCCCTTTAAACCCCTGCTTTCTGCTCCCCACAAAAGCCTGTTTAAAGGGACTGCAGTTCCTTTCAATGAGGTTTGCTGGAGGACACAAATCACAAACCAGTTTGGTTCGCTTGGGAGCCTCTGGTTTGATTCGTGGTTTGGCCACGAACCGTAAACCGAAATGAACTGCATTTTTGCAGTTCATACCCATTCCTAGTCTGCACTGTGGGAATACTGTGAACCTATGGAAATGACTCTGTACCAGGAGTACGTAACCTTTTGACGTAAGTGTCAAAAAACATACAATGTCAACTGGAAAGATGTTTTTGTGTTGATGCAATTGTGATCAAGGTTATACTTTGTCAGATGGAACAGGAGTGCTGCCAGTGCCTCAAGGGCTCACCTCAGACCCATCTGATGGCCATCTGGGCCATGGCAGTGATGATGGGCATCAGTCATGCTCATTGTCTTCTCCCTTGCCACCAGGCATAGCAGCACGGCCATAAAATCATCTCTCCTTCTGTACCAAGCTAAGTACGTTGTTTTTGTTCAACGTACCCCCTGCTCTATTCGTAAAACAATTGCGCTGTCTCAAAATCCTGGTCCTGTCCATACGAGGCCTTTTGGGCCGGGAGCGGGATGGAACGGGGGCGGAGAAAAAGGGCACGATCCCACGGCAACATCTGGGAATCATTGCCTGCCCGTCCCTGTTCCATCCCAAACGCCGATACCGCGCTGCAAAAAAGCACCACCTACCTAGGTGGTTGTATCCCTTGAAGCGGCTCAACGTGGGTCCTGGGATCGGGCGGCGCGTCCTTGCGCTGCCGCATCTCGGCCCCCAGACGTACTGCGCATGCTGGAGCATGCGCAGTTCGGCAGCCTCCCCCTCCCCCTCGTCTCTTCCTCCCCGGCATCTGATCGTGCTGGGGAGCAACGGCGCCACGGCTCAGGGGATCGTGGGATCCCACTGCGGCGTCTCTTTTTTGGTGCGGCTTTTAGAAGCCGCGCTTTGCCCAGTGTTTTCCCTGCCGTGTGGCAGGGGCCTTAAATAATTTAACATAGGAATCCCTAACTTTGTTGCATCTGTAGGTCATCTTGGAATTTTGAGACGTCTGTAGGTCATCTTGGAATTTTGACACCAAAATGGCTGCCATTGGGGCAGGCTTGGCTCTTTGCTTTGGGGAAGAAACACTGTTTAGTTTCAATTGCTTCCTCTGAAAGTTGAAAGATATGCTCCCTGCACAGTCCCAGGGAGATATTTTTAAGCCAACAGACAGAAGAAAGTTTGTGTCTGTAACTAAGCTTAGGGCTGGCAGCTGTTTTGCACCATCCTGGGATAAGTGCAACACTTTGTCAGACACTTTGCTGCTGATAAAAAAAGTGACACAAAGCTCGCTCCTGTTTTCTGCTCCATGCCAGAGCCTTTCAATTTCATCCCGGAGATTCAAGAAGCAAACAAATGCCAGGAAATACACCAGCAGACTCCACAGGGCTCCAGACACCACCCTGCTGTGTTTATGTTATCACCCATAAAACCCTGACATTGCTTTGTCACTACATGCTCTACCTTCTTGCTCAAATAGAGATATAAGAAACAGACCAGGTGAGTCTTCTCTGTCTAAGGAGCTCACACCATTGTCTCCTAAAGTACATGTGGAAGTTATCCCCTCAGCAAAGAGGTATTCATCACTATGGCCAGCGGCTGTCTCAGTTCCTCTTGCCATAATCTGATCAGCTATGATCAAAGATCTCACTTGCAAATGGTGGGTTTCACAACTTCCAGCAATCTGTCGGTATCAGGGAGCAAATAAAGGGAACTAAGCAACAGCAACAAACAGTCACTACTGATGAGTCTGGTATGGGTTCTCTCTAAGTAAACTGGAGTCCAACTCAGACCAGATAAGAGCGACTTTGTCAGCAAAGACACCCACAAAACATCATAACATGCCACAGATATTTCTTCCTCCAGCGGGTTGGGTTGAGGCTCCAATAGACCTTGAACCGGCAGAAAATGGCCGCCATGGGGCACAGTAGAGTTGCCGGCTCCAGGTTGGGAAATACCTGGAAGTTTTAGGGCTGGAGCCTGAAGAGGGTGGGGTTTGGGGAGGGGAGGGAATTCAATGGGTTATAATGCCATAGAGTCCATCTTCCACAGCAACCATTTTCTCCAGGTGAACTGATCTCTGTCACATAGGGTTGCCAAATCTTTTTTACCTGGTGGCGGGGGGCTCCTGCCCGGCGTCCTGAGTGCGTGCACGCGCGTGTGTGGCTGCCATTTGAGGGGAAAACTCTATGTTTTCCCCTCAAATAGCTGTGGCCCCGCCCCCAGCGTGCCCGGCGTCATGATGTCACATCCGGGTGACGTGCACGTGGGGGTGGGGTTTCCCCTGGGGCCCGATTCCACGGGGGCGGAAATCGGGCCTCCAAAGCGGGGGGAAATCCACCCCCCGGGGGGACTTGGCAACCCTACTGTCACATGGAGATTAGTTGTAATAGCGGGAGGTCTCCAACTACCACCTGGAGGCTGGCAGCCGTAAGACACAACCAAGTACAAAATGGCCGCCGCTGTCATGGAAGCTAGTGCCAATCACAAATGTTAGGAGATTGCAAGGCAAGCTGCCTCCTACAGTAAAGGCAACGGTTTCTGAATGGATACTCCCTGCAGACACAAAGGCTCATCTGAAGCACCTCCAGTTAGTGTTGCCAACTCCAGGTTGAGAAATTCCCACAGATTTAGAAACCAGGAAGGGAAGGGACCTCAGCAGGGTATAGCACCACAGAGTCCACCCTCTAAAGCAGCCCATTTTCTCCACAGAAACTGATCTCTGTCATCTGGAGTTCAGCTGTAATTCCAGGAGATCTCCAGTCCCCACTTGGAGGCTGGCTACCCTCCCACCAGCTCCAAAGTGGTGGAGGAAGGCCAGGATTGGTTCTTTGCTTTAGGGAAGAAGAAAGTGGGTATAAAATAAAAAACATGTTGTGGATCACTGGGTTAGATGTAGATGTGTGGACCTGTGTTCAAAGACAACATGGTGTAGTGGTTAAGAGCAGCGGACTCTAATCGGGAGAACCGGGTTTGATTCCCCACTCCTGCATGTGAAGCCTGCTGGGTGTCCTTGGGCCAGTCACACAGTTCTCTCAGAACTCTCTCAGCCCCACCTACTTCACGTGTTGCCTGTTGTGGGGAGAGGAAGGCAAGGAGATTGTAAGTCGCGTTGAGATTCCTTAAGGTAGAGAAAAGTGGCGTATATAAACCTACTCTTCTTTTTCTTCAAATTCCTGCCTGGACCATAAAGTTTACTTGCTGTCCTTGGGCAAGTTGTTCTCTCAGCCTAGCCTGTTTTTCAGGTTGTTATATGAGGGTAAAATGGAATTCAAGGCCACGAAAACCCATTGCATACAACATACAAAAGGGCCCATAAGACTGACACTGTGGCACACATAGCCTATACTTTAGTGTGTACTTCATCTCACTTGTCTGAATTTATCATCTTTTGCTCATTCTGTCTGATTGACTTGGCTTTAGACTAGAATGGTAGCACCTCATCTACGTGGATTCCTATACTAAAAGGGTTGAATAATATATGTCAATTCCATTGCTTCATGCAAGAGAGAGCTGTTATTTTTGAAGAAGGGATACTTCAAAACAAAGAGAAAATATTCAGAAACTTTGTCAAAATCATTTTGAGTTCAGCATTAATAGTTTCATTTTTATATGTTTAAGCAAGTCTTTGGCATTTTTTCATTGAGAAGTTTGTACTATTGTACACAGACATACAAACACGTTGCATGTTTTGTTTGTACTTAGCATTGTTAAAAAAATAACTTTCTTTGCCATTGTTCTTTAAGACGCCTGCTTAAATTAGTATAAGTGGCTTAAAATAGAAAAAAAAAGTTTATTTGGAAATGATTTAAATATATTTTCTTTAAATATATTTTCTTGATATATTCTGCACATTGTCATGGTATTTGCTAGTCTTAGTTGCTGAAGCGCATTGACATACAGAATATAGCTTTCAGGGCATTTCTCAAGGGCAGAGCCTGAAAGCGGACCGCCTCTCCCAGTATGACCCCTCTGTTACCTCCAGGGCTATTTTTGAGCAGGAACTCACAGGAACGAAGTTCCTGCTGGCTCCCAAGTTGGCCAAGCCCAGCAGGAGCTCATTAGCATAATAGGCCACACCCAACAGCAGAAATTCATTAGGATTGGCTACATTAGGGGTGTGTGGCCTAACATGCAAAGGAGTTCCTGCTACAAAAAAAGGCCCTGGGTTTTGACAACAAACAAGGTAAACAGAATAACAAGCAAAAGGTGGGTGTGGCTGGATAACCACACTTCTGGTAACATGGGGGTGCGTCCTAATGTGCTAATGAGCTGTGCTGGCAGGGGTGTGGCCTAATATGCTAATAAATTTCTGCTCTTTGGTGTGGCCTATTATGCTACTGAGTTCCTGCTGGGCTTTTTCTACAAAAAGAGCCCTGACCTCGTTAGATAATTATTGCAGGGCCTTACACACGTTCCTGGCCAGTGAATTGCCCGCTTGTCAACCACCAGGACAAGGGCATGTTCATTGGTTGCCCCTCCTCTCTGGAATCAGCTCCCATGGGGAAATTTGTGCCTCGTGGGATCTTCCAGCTTTCAGTGGGGCATGTAAGGCTGCTTTGTTTCATGTGGCCTTTGTTTCATGTTACGAACCAGGGAGCTGATCAGTTGTTTTCATTCTCCAAATAATTTGCTGATTAAGTCGATGTTTTATTGTTCTATTTATTGAATTTGTTTATATTTGTGCTGTATTTGTATCTATTGTATTTTTAAATGTCGTAAGTCATCCCGAGTCTTCTGTGGGGAGAAGGTGTGGGGTATCAATGAAATAGATAATTTTTCACTACCCTAGCTCCCTTACCGCTGTTCCGGCTTCGCCTCGGGTTCCACGGGGACCTGGAGGACCAATGGGGCCAGGGTAGCCACTTGTGCCGTCCTTTCCGGGAGGGCCATTAGGTCCAGGGGGGCCCTAAACAGCGCAAGAAATGAGATGTTATCGGCATTCTGCATGGATTGCGAAGCACTGCTATGGACTTGTTTGCTTGTCCGTTTAGGACATTTTAATGCCACCTTTCCATCTATTTCTGGGTCCTCAAGGCGGGCAAACAATCAAAGTCATTAAAAGCAGCTTTTCAAACACACAGCATAAAAATAATCAAAAACAACAGTGGAACAAGACACACACCATTAAAACATACACACAAAAAGGAGGGTCAGTGGGGGAACACCCTCCAAACAGACCTGGTGGCGAATGACAGTGATAGAGGGGTTAGAGGGAAATCCATAATTTGGTTCTTTCTGCCTTCTGTGTGATACATGCATTTTTCTACATTTTAAAAAATATCCCGCTGCCCATTTTAGGTCTCTGCCACTAGGAAGGTAAGTGGGCCTATAACTGAGTTCGTATCTAAACAAACAAACATAGGAGTGGCATTCAGTCGCTCTCCCTTAACTCTCTAGACATAGTTTAGAAAGGGTTACTTACTCTTGCTCCGGCAGGTCCTGGGCTTCCGTTTGGACCTTGGGGGCCCATCGCACCCTGTAAAGACAAGAACAGCATAACATAAGTCCCGCTAACAGGGCTATTTTAAGGCAGGAACGCACAGGAATGGAGTTCCGGCTGGCTCCTGAGTTGGCCACGCCCAGCAGGAACTCATTAGCATAATAGGCCACACCCAACAGCAGAAACTCATTAGGTAAACAAGGTAAACAGAATAAGAAGGGAAAGGTGGGTGTGGCTGGATGACCACACTTCTGGTAACATGGGGGTGTGGCCTAATGTGCTAAAAAGCAGTGCTGTCAGGGGTGTAGCCTAATATGATAATGAGTTTCTGCTGTTGGGTGTGGCCTATTATGCTAATGAGTTCCTGCTGGGCTTTTTCTACATAAAGAGCCCTGCTCGCTAACATAAGGTTTGTTGCACAGGAATACATCGGTGCTCAACTGCTTTCCTGGGCCTAAGGTCTGGCCTTCAACTCTCAATATTAAAAGGTTGGTTGTTATTTATTTGGTATCAAGTCACAGCTAACTTGTGGTGACCCCGTAGGGGTTTCAAGGCAAGAGGTGACTCCGAGGTGGGTAGCCATTGCCCGCCTCTGCATCGTGACTCTGGTATCCTTGGGTGTATCCCATCCAAATAATGACCAGGGCCAACCCTGCTTCGCGTCCGAGATCTGACGAGATTGGGGTAGCCTGGGCTATCGACGTCAGGGTATATTCCCCATAATTGTTTTAGTACAAAACAGTTATGTGGAACACAGAATTTACCTTTGGAGAGAAAATTCTGAGGATAATTCCTTCCATAACAGGAATTATCATTTTGGTAGTACTGGAAAATATTGCACTGTAATGGGAAGTACAGGTAATGTGATTTTCTATTTTCTGCATTCATGTTCTTTTTAGATTGTCAGATGTGATGCCACTCGAGGTCACAAATAAAGCTGCCATACTGAATCAGGCCGTCAGTCCATCAAGGTCAGTGTTTTCTACTCAGACTGGCAGCAGCTCTCCAGGGTCTCAGGCAGAGGTCTTTCCCATCACCAGCCTGGTCCTTTAACTGGAAATGCCGGGAACCGAACCTGGGACTTCTGCATGCAAATCAGAGGCTCTTCCACTGAGCCACAGCCCCACCCCAACCCCAGGCATGGTTTGACACACTTTAGCGCTCTTAACTACCTTTAAAAATAGTATTTTCATTTCTTATGACTGTATCAATGGTCTTAAAATGACTATTTGTGGCTTACTTTTGATTTCAGGACTGTGGTGTCATAAAGGATTGCTCCCTGGAGTCTCAAACTGATATAGGGTTCAGTTCCATGAAATGTAGTTGCACTTCAGCCCAACTGAAGTGTCTGAGTTTGAGTCCTCCAGAGCAGAGTCCAGAGACCACTGACCCCTACTGGGTCTCCTTTCTTGCCAGACCATGTGCCCCATGGAGTCCTGTGATCGTGTTACAGCCCCTGTCTGCACCCCCATGCCATTGGGGTAGAAAAGAGGAAGGACACCCAGAGGTCTCTCACTGTTGGAGGTAGGAGGGGTAGGAGGGACACCCTTGGACATGGAGTTAATGAAACTTAATCTATTCACAGCTAACACATCCCAATGGATTTAGGACCATTGGACTTTCTTCCTCTGTTACAGGGAGCGTTACTCTGAGGCAAATGCCCCTTGTGTCAGAGAAAGGCTCCTTGCGAAGAAGAAGAAAAAGAAGAAGAAGAAGAAGAGATTGGATTTATACCCCGCCCTTCACTACCCAGAGGAGTCTCAGAGTGGCTTACAAACTCCTTTCCCTTCCCCTCCCCACAACAGACACCCTGTGAGGTAGGTGGGGCTGAGACAGCTCTTGACAGAAACTGCTCTTTTTTTCAAGAACAACTCTTATCAGAACTACGGCTTGCCCAAGGTCATCCAGCCAGTGGAGGAGTGGGGAATCAAACCCGGTTCTCCCAGTCTGCGCACTTAACCATTACACCAAAAAGGGAGGGATGGTGCGGCCATCTTGTTTGTGTGCTTCCTAGAGGCAGCTGGTTGGCCACTGTCAGAACAGATTGCTGGATATGATGGACCATTGGTCTGATCCAACAGGGCTCTATTTATGTTCTTATGTTCTAAAGTATAACCACTTTATTGCAAATCTAATGGAATCATTTCTAGCCCACTTTGCAATCTGGCCAAGTTATTTAGTTCTGGGATCTTGTGAAAAATCCTGCACTTAAAGAATAAAAAAAAAGTTATGCCAACCAATAAAATGCTAAAAACTTACAACTGAACCAGGAGGTCCTGGATTACCAGGGAATCCTCGATGACCCTTGATTCCATTGAGGCCACGTTCTCCAGCTTCACCTTTATCGCCGCGTGGACCACTGGGGCCCTTTTGAAACATTGATGAAGAGTTAAAATGCATGAAATGGTAGGACTCTCAATGTAGGAAGCATTGTTAATTCAGAAGTGGGGACTTACAGGAGCACCACGAATGCCAGCAGGGCCAGAGGGGCCAACAGGACCAGCAGGACCCTGTGGGAAAACAGGAATTTATTTTATTTTTTAAAATGTATTTACATTATTTATAATCTGCCTTTCTTCAAGTGGATGACACAAACTGAGTCAAGACAATGACCAAAATGGACATTTATTAGAAGGTACAATTATACTTTGAAACGGAGATGAGCACCGCAATCCTAGAGTCGGACTCGACTGGCTTTCGAGCAAGGGAACCTTTACCTTTACCTTACAATTATACTCTTCCCTTTGAGAAAAAATTGAGATGTGCTAAATCAGAGAAGAGGAAGAATAGTCACACCCCAGCCTCCATTATCAAATGTAGTCTAGGATATGACTTAAAAGGCTGCTTCTGTGAGTAACAATTTCACAAACATCTACATCCCATTGTGGTTCACAAGAAGCCACACGTAGGTTGCAGTCACACAGGCCAGAAAAAATGGGGGGGGGGAAGTGTGGCTATTTCCTCCGGAGGAATTTTACCCGCAGTTGCACAATCACACCTCCCTTTGAAGCTGTGGGTGCAGTCCGTCAGTGCATGATCAGACGCAACTGTGGGTGAGTCATTTTTGTGTGTGTGCCGTTTTCCCCCCATGTGCTTAACCGAGGGATTGATGAATTGCACCTCAGCATCAAGGGCTCCCTATGGAGTTTGCGATTATGCACATACTACAAAGGGGGAAAGAAACAATGGCAAGGAGTTGGAATGGCCTGATCATGAGACCACGCTGGAGCGATCAGACATGGGAAAGTCCGTCCGTGGCCTGTCGCAACCTGTTTACTACCAGATTTTCCCTGGTGTATTTTAACTCCGCTTCTGCTGTGGGAGCAGAACAGGTTGCCGACAGCTGCGGGGCGCTTCCCAGATGTTGTCCACCCGGCATTCACACCTAGGTCGGGTCTAATTGTGTGTGTGATCACAGCCGTAGATTGGTTTGATGTTTCCTGCTGGATTAAGTTGTGGAATTTTCACTCTAAAATGCAGTTTTGTTTTGTCTGGGTTTTTGTGGGGCCTTTTTTTTTTTGCATTCCACAGTAAACAGCATTGCGGACAACCACCTCATTTGGAATGCTACGGAAATCCCTGATCAAAGAGATGTTCAGATTTTACCTCCCCCCCCCCATGCATTGCTAGATAGTGGGAACTAGGTAGAACTGGTTTGTCTGGAAGAGTCCATCATATGCTGAACTATTACTGAGTGAACAAGCAAGATCACTTTGAACAATCTCTCTCTGAATCTGCTGACTTCTTGCTAATACCCTGCATTCCTGTGTCCACTGTCATGGAACCACAGGAATCATTCACAAGTGGATTTTCCCGCGTGGATGAGAAAACCCAGTTATAAATGGGGAATTTCAGACAGGTGATATCTCCCGGTAGGGAACAGGTTCTCAAACGGGTTCTGGTCTGTCATTTCAGACAGAACCCATTTGAGAATCGGTTCCCTACCGGAATGTAACTGCCATTTCACACACAAAAGCTTCAGTCCCGTTTAGGAACCGGGACTGAAGCGTTTCACCTGTCAACTGCTTCTGAGTAGTCTCCAGTTCCCTCTCCCGGTTCGGATACGCTTTTTCCCCGCCTTTTTTCGCCCGTGCGGGCGATCTCCGGCTGGTTTTTTTTTAACGTTCGCTTTATAGCGTTATAGGGCTATAACGCTATAACAGAATAGCACTATATCAGTCCCATTGGAATGCATGGAGTGTTTTGTTATACTGCTATAGCGCTATAGCGCTATAAATAGAACGTTTTTTTAAAAAAAAATCGATCACCCGCACGGGAAGAAAACGGCGGGAAAACAAAGCGGTGCATGTCTGAAATGCCAAACCGCTTCTGAATTGGCTGGTTTCCAGTAGGGGCAAGCCATGTGTGAAATGGCAGCCCTGTACCGGTTCACCTCAAAACGGAAGAATACCGGCTTGAAACCGGGAGAAACTGGGTAATGTGAAATTCCACATTGTCTGCTATGGCACAATTCCCAACAGTATGTGGATGCGAGTGGCATTTGCCTCAACACGAAGCAGCTACAATCTGTTTCTATCACAATATTTCTCAAGGATGGGGTTGTTCCGATCATGGGCAGCCATTTCCAGCATAACCCAGGTCTGTGAATGCCATGCCATGCAGTTACTAATGAAAACATGTCTCAGTCAGTCTTGTTTTCATTTTAAAAAGGGGAAACAGTAGCGGTTTCTCTTAGATATGATGCTATTCGTTATGCATACCGAATGTGGCAGGCTAAACTGCCCATATCGGTAATTCAACATTGTTTTTACACTTACTTGATTTCCTCTGTCACCTGCTTTTCCAGGTTGACCAGCATTCCCCGGGGGGCCAACATGGCCAGGAAGCCCCGGTGCACCAGGGGAGCCATTTTCACCTCGATCACCCTGAGGAGAAAACAATCAGGACAAATGTGAGCCATGCATTTGTTTACCACATGACACATCAGTCAATCTTTGGCAAACTCCAGTATTACTTAGGGCCAACCAAAATTATTGAAGGTCTGTAGAGCACATGTTCTGGAGTTTACGGCATCTTCTCACCTTTGGTCCTGCAGATCCATCACGGCCCGGCACGCCATCTTGTCCAGGGTTACCCTTGCAAAGACAGGTTCATATGTGTTTAAGCACAAGATTAAAACAACAGAAGGAACAGAAACATAAATACTAGAAGTGAAACATAAATACTAGAAGAAGAAAAGATTGGATTTATACACATCCTTCACTCCATGGGGAATTTCAGACAGGCGATAGATTCCTAAAGGGAACCGGTTCTCAAATGGGTTCTGGTCTGTCATTTCAGACAGACCCGTTTGAGAACCGGTTCCCTTCCGGAATCTATTTGCCATTTCATACACAAACGCTTCAGTCCCGTTTAGGAACCGGGGCTGAAGCGTTTTACCTGTCATCCACTTCCAAGTGCCCTCTCCCGGTTCCGATACGCTATAGTGCTATAAATCGAATATTTTTTAAAAAAAATCGATCACCCGCGCAGGAGGAAAATGGCGGGAAAACAAAGCGTTGCAAGTCTGAAATGCCAAACCGCTTCTGATCCGGCTCATTTCCGGTAGGGGCAAGCCCTGTGTGAAATGGCAGCCCTGTACCGGTTCACTTCAAAACAGATGATTGCCGGCTTGAAACCGGGTGAAACTGGGTAATGTGAAATTCCCCAGCGTCTCAGAGCGGCTTACAATCCCCTTCCCTACCTCTCCCCACAACAGACACCCTGTGAGGTAGGTGGGGCTGAGAGAGCTTCTGAGAGAATGGCTCTGAGAGAACTGTGACTGACCCAAGGTCACCCAGCAGTTGCATGTGGAGGAGTGGGGAAATTAAACCCAGTTCTCCCAGATTAGAGACAACGCTCTTAACCACTACACCAAACTAGACCAAACTAAGCATGTCTATTCCTTGAGTCTTTTTACCAAGAGTTTTAACTCCCTTGAAGCTATATTTTCAGATAGATGACACCCACAGGGTCCACAATAGGAACCCCTGGTATAGAGCATGATATTACTATGAGCACTTTCACACAGTCTGAATCATGGATTTTCAGTCCACTTCTAGTGCACCTTGCAACTGGAATTTTCTGCGCAAAACACAAAATCCACTTGCAAGCGATGACTGTAAGTGCATTGGAAGTGGATTCGAAGTGCGTTATTTGGTGTGTGTGAAAGCACTCTGTGCGTCATGAGATTGTTGATCTCCAAGTCAGAACTAATAATAATATCATATTTAAAAGGTTTCTTACATCCCTGCCTGATTCTCCAGGTGTTCCACTAAGTCCAGGAGGACCCTGTGCACCTGGTGGGCCTCGTTCTCCTGGGCTGCCGTTGGATCCTGGTTTTCCATCTTCACCCTACACAGAAAAGGAAACAGACTGAAGACATAAGCAGTCCTTCACAAAATAGATGGCATTTGAAAAGATCTGTGTACAGTTGGCAGTAGATGTCCCACAGGCATGGTGGTGGAAAGTGGCGTCAAGTGACAGCTGACTTATGGCATCCCCTGTTGGGTTTTCAAGGCAGGAGACATTTGCAGGGGGTTTGCCATTGCCTGCCTCCTTCACAACCCTGATAGTCCTTGTAGGTCTCCCATCCAAATACTAGCCCGGGCTGACCCTGCTTAGCTTCTGAAAACTAACGAGACCGGGTCACCCTGGGCTATCCAGGTCAGGATTCCACCCACAGGCATACATTGTGTTAAGTCACTCACTTAACAAGCAGTCGGAGAATGATTCAGCAAGAACACAACTTTATTCTTCAACTCGAACACAACTCCAACACGGATCAACATCTGATAGCCAAAACAGCCTTTACATTGCAGCTGTCCTGCTTTTAAACATTCCCGGCTAATGTACCCACTGTACAATTACCAACCAATATGGTTGTTCACATAAGGACCACTCACGGATGTTCCTGCTCAGGGAGCTTGCTTGAAAGTGATTGGTTAGGTGCTTCCTGGGCTAGTAACACGATTGGATGGATTTGGATCCTAGCCCAGGACGAAACTTTACATTACACTTCAATTAGATGTTTCACAACATATCATGCATTCAAGGCAGCTTTGAATACACTACACATTGTTTCAAGTTTTAGTTCAGTTCAAATTGATGGGCTAAACAGAAGTCATTATGAGAGCACGCCGTTTTCCATGGGTCATTCTCACACTAATCATAAGACAAAAGCACCAAGTGCTGAGCTTACTCCACAATTCTAAACCAAAACCACACTGACGCTGCAATCCTATCCAGAGTTACTCCAGTCTAAGGTAATTGATTTCAAGGGGCTCAGAGTGGATTAACTTTGGCTAAGAGGGCACTATGTCTCTTGCCCCATGACATTATACACTTTGATGTCCAACTGTCAAGTCAAGGCCTTTAATAAAGCACCCCCCATCTCCTGACATGGATTGAGCATGCTCTAGAAAGTAAACAGTGTTGGAAGTAAATTAAATGTAAGAAAAGAGGGTAAGGCAAATTAGCCTGCTTAAACCACTGAGGATTTATGGAATCCTGGGTGGAGGGGCATGTATATGCATATTTGCAAACTGTTTTTCTTTCTTTCTCCATGCAACAGGTAGAGATATGTCCCATGGATTCTCCCTTCTTGATGCAGGTCCCTACATTATACGTTGTCCCATTCCTGAGGGTCCCCATCCTTCCAGGGTTGTTTGGCATTGGGATAAGGGGTGTAGGAAAGGGAAGGTGGCAAAGCTCTCATTCACAATCTTGTTGTATTCATAATTACATTGATTCGGGGGGGGGGTAGCCATGTTGGTCTGAAGCAGCAGAACAAAGTTTGAATCCAGCGGCACCTTTAAGACCAACACAGTTTAATTCTGGGTATAAGCTTTCGTCTGCATGCAATACTTCCTTAGATTACTGAAGAAGTGTGCATGCACATGAAAGTTTATACCCAGAATTTTTTTTTGTTGGTCTTAAAGGTGCCCCACTGGACTCAAACTTTGTTCTCATAATTACATAACCTAGGGTTTTTTTAAAAAAAAAGATCTCCATGGAAAACACATGTGGTTTAGAGTACAACCAATGGAAACTGCTGTTATTGTCATAATATAATTTATCATTTAAATGTATGAGGACTCAACGGTTTTGGTAAATTGCAAAGATATACTTTACAAAATCCTGGTTTTTCATTTGCCTCTGGACTCATAATTATCTCTTTTTTTGAACGGAATGGGGAATGTCATGACATAATTTTACATACGCTATAAGCTGCTAGACTAAAATATCTGGCAAACATTGGGAACCATGCATAGGCCCTTCGGGAAAGGAATCACTACCAATAGTGCAGGAATTAATGAAGATAAGGGCTCTTTTTGTAGCAGGAACTCCTTTGTATATTAGGTGACATACCCCTAATGTAGCCAATCATCCAAGAGTCTACAGAGCTCTTCTTACAGGGGCTACTGTAAGCTCTTGGAGGATTGGCTACATTAGGGGTGTGTCACCTAATATGCAAAGGAGTTCCTGCTACAAAAAGAGCCCTAATGATTATGTTATTAATGACTCCTACAAGTTCTTCTTAACAGGTACTAATTGGTGATCCATAGCTCAATTTGTATTACATGGAAAGAAGAATTTGAGAACATCTGATGAGATCATGCTATCTATGAATATGTTGTATGTTCAATGGCCTGGATCCTAAGTGTTCTTCTCCTCATGTAAAGAGCACTTTCACTCACGTGAGATTTTCACCAATTCCCTGTCCCACCACAGACCACCACGTTGTACCATATGCTGTTTCTGTGGATCTACCAATGCTATGAACAGCATTTCAGGATGAACAGCTTAGTGCAGCAGGAAGGGGGAGGTGGGAAATTTCCCTGCTAGGCACGCAGCTCCACTCATGGTGCTTAGGATTCAATCGTATGTGTAAAACATGTCCCTTGTGCAGTATTTCAAAATGAAATATTTTTGTGCCTTTCATTGCATACATAGCCTTTCAGGTATCTCCCAGATTTGGTACAAGCATTCCATAGCTTTTAGAGTGTTAAGAAGAGCAGGATAAGTTTTTTGCTTGTTTTACAAATCAAAATTGTCGCTGAAAACTAATAGTCTGTTAGGTAGTTGGGGTGATTTCAATAATGGATTAGCTTCAAAGAATGCTTGCCTTACCTTGATACCAGGTAGACCAACAGGTCCTGGGGCTCCTCTCATGCCTGGCAATCCTGCAGTACCACGTTGTCCGGGGATGCCTATAATTCCGGAAGGACCCGATGTACCCTAGGAAAGAAATGGGTTTAGTTTAGACTAAAGGCAGTGGAGTCCAAGACAGAGGCATTATCTATGCTTAACAGGAGGCATCTTTTTTTGGGGGGGGGGAAGTAGTTTTTATATTGCAGAACATTTTCAGGGAGCAGATAGTTGGTAGAGATGAAAATGTACTTGAACATAAGAAACATAAGAGAAGTCATGTTGGATCAGGAAATGGCCCATCCAGTCAAACACTCTGTGTTACACGGGGGATAAAACTCAGGGGCCAGCAGGAGGTCCACCAGCGGGGCCAGAACTCCAGAAGCCCTCCCACTGGTGCCCACTAAGCACCAAGAATACAGAGCATCACTTCCCCAGACAGAGTGTTCCCTCTATACCTTGTGGCTAATAGCCACTGATGGACCTCTGCCCTTAAGAACATTAAGAGAAGCCATGTTGGATCTGGCCAATGGCCCATCCAGCCCAACACTCTTGTGTCACACAGTGGCCAAAACCCAGGTGCCATCAGGATGTCCACCAGTGGGACCAGGTCACTAGAAGCCCTCCCACCATTGCCCCTGAAGCACCAAGAATACAGAGCACCACTGTCCCAGACAGAGTGTTCCTTCTATATCTTGTGGCTAATAGCCACTGATGGACCTCTGCTCCATATGTTTATCCAATCCCCTCTTGATCCATTACAAAGCATCTAATGAATCAAGAAATGATTTCAGGCCGCAGGATTCTTATAAATGGAGGTCTAACGAACATCAGTGGAATAAAAACCAATTATTATGAAATAATATGTCCTTTTACAATATGTCCTTTTTGATCCTTCACCTGGCCCAATTTTTAAAATCAGGATACGGTAAAACATTGTCCACTAGGAAAACTGAAAAATAAATCCTGTTGTGAGAAATTCTGTATTATATTAAATATACCTGTTTTTTTAAAGGCAAGTATTATAAATGTAGTATGCAAATACCTATTCTGTTTTATTGTGTTTGGGGGAGTACCACAGGTTGGCTAAGCTGATGTGAAGAGTCAAAATGTTCAATTGCTTAGGGAGTTTGTAGACAAACGTCTGTGAGGGAAGGTAACGATGTCTATTTGGCTGGGCTTAAAACTTAACCCAGGGGACTCTGGAGGATTGGGAAGAGGTCCCAGGATATGAGGCTCAGAGGCAAGGAAAAAGAAGGAATGATGAAAAGTGGGGGAACTGGAAAAGAAAAATTTGCAGGAAGGAAAGGAGGGAAGTAAAGGGCAGAAGAGTCAAGGAATGGAAAAAAGAAGGGGTTAATCTATGAGAAGGTTCTGGAAAAAATTAGAGCACTTGAGACTGTACACAATGGGAAGAGGCACAGCTGTCAAGGGGGAGGAGTAGGTAGAGAAATTCAGGTGGAGGGCTGTTAGTCTTGGGACCCACAGAACCAGAAAAGACACTTCCCCCCATATCATGTTTAGGTTCAGTCTTCCTGGGTGTAAAAGGGTGGGGGGGGGGAGGAATCAACCCAACCAGAATCTTATCTCTGGAAACCAGAATCTATCTCTGGGAAACGACGCCTGAGGGGTGACATGATTGAGGTTTATAAGATGATGCATGGGAAAGAGCAGGTAGAGGAAGAGGTACTTTTCTCCCTTTCTCACAATACAAGAACTCTCCTGGGCACTCCATGAAATTGCTGAGCAGTTGGGTTAGAACGGATAAAAGGAAGTACTTCTTCACCCAAAGAGTGATTAACACTTGGAATTCACTGCCACAGGAAGTGGTGGTGAAGCATGGACGGCTTCAAAAGGGAATTAGATAATCATATGGAGCAGAGGTCCATCAGTAGCTATTAGCCACAAGGTATAGATAGGGACTCTGGGGCAAGTGATGCTCTGTCTTCTTGGTGCTTGGGGGGGGTCAACACTGGGAGGGCTTCTAATGTCCTGGCCCCACTGGTGGACCTCCTGATGGCACTGGTATTTCTGGCCACTGTGTGATACAGAGTGTTGGACTGGATGGGCCTTTGGCCTGATCCAACATTGGCATCTCTTATGTTCTTATGAACCTGGGTCCTCCAAGTCAGTCACTAATCACTACCCCAGACTGCTTCTTGTGGGGGGGGGGAGAGAGAGAGAGAA